>NC_133181.1:415000-417500 GCF_049306965.1 Danio rerio
TTTGAAAAAAAAAAACACTAAGGTCGACATCTGTAGATGTTATTATTATTGATTATGTGTATCTGTCTGATCAAACACACACTTCAGATCACGTGTGCAGAATCTGTTTGGGAAACAGCGTCTGGTTAGCTGTATATGGAGCGCGTCAGCTGACAGTCTCGCACCGCTACATGACTGTTGTGAGGATTGCATAGGAGGGTCGACAGCACCTGTAATGAAAAGGAAGGGAATCCTGCTGTTTTATATTTATTTAAAGTGTTTTCGTGCCTAAATAAAGCGAAAGCACAGAACAGACGCACTCAAGAGCGAGGGGTGGTTTGGCAGTATGGGTTGCGCATAGGGAGGATCAGCTCTGTGGTGTTTATTGCCGCCCTTCAGAGAAACACTGAAAATACGGGAGAAATATGGGAAATACCTTTACGGGATGAAAGCAGGAGAGAACTGTAAAATACAGGAGAATCCCAGAAATGACGGGAGGGTTGACAGGTGTGCACTTGTGTGTTTGTGTTGAGCATACACTCCAACACGTGCTGGTTTGCCATGGGTCAAAAATGGATGCTTTATTCAATTTAAATGACACTTTTTGAGCAAAGAAGTCCTTAAAGGGCACTGAATATATGCAGAAAGACATGTCGAAGGGCTTTAAATATAAGGCTGCATTTCTCAGGTGTGTGTGTGTGTTTGTGTGTGTGTTTCCGCAGGTTTGGCGTGTCAGAATAATTTCACACACAGCGTCACGTGTGTGTGGAACACGTCAGCATTGAACATCAGTGATGCTGTGCAGCCTGGGACCCCCTGCTTTCTGATCGTCACCTTAAAGAAGAAAAAGTATGTGTCTGAAGTGAACACTCCTGTGAGAGTTTGAGGGATTATTCAGGCTTTGCAGCATCTGGATGTGTGTTCTCAGGGGAGGAATTTAACCTTCTACTATTTATTTTAAACATTAAAACCTTTATACATATTAGTGCACAGTGGCCTCTCTGGTCTCTGGTTCGAGTCTCGGCTGGGTCAGTTGGTGTTTCTGTGTGGAGTTTGCATGTTCTCCCCGTGTTGGTGTGGGTTTCCTCCGGGTGCTCCGGTTTCCCCCACAGTCCAAACACATGCGCTATAGGGGAACTGATCAACTACACTGGCCGTAGTGTATGAGTGTGTGTGTGAATGAGTGTGTATGGGTGTTTCCCAGTGCCGGGTTGCAGTTGGAAGCACATTCACTGTGTAAAACATGTGCTGGAATAGTTGGTGGTTCATTCCACTGTGGCAACCCCTGATGAATAAAGGGGCTAAGCTGAAGGAAAATGCCTTGAGATAAACCCAGAGATAATTCTGAATGAAATCAAGCATTTTGATTGGTTTGTGGGATGAAAGTAGAATCTAAAATCAGATGTTTGTGTTCTGGGTTGTTGGATCTAAATAGGATGTAAAGCTGAGTGGTTTTGATTGCAGGCCAATGAAAACGGTGATGTCTGCAGACCTAGAACAACCGCAGATCCGCAGGGCCGGTGTGGTTTTCAAGAGCCGGGTGAGTCACTTTTATAATCAGACTTGATGCAGGAACACTGTGATTGACATTCCCCCTTTTGTACGTGTCATCAAAGGGGGAAAGCCCCGCCCACTAGTGCCCATCTCTCCATCTCATTAGCATAAACAGCAGCCCTGAGTGAGAAGCAGCCGTCTGTCCATTAGCCATTAGAGTGTTTGAGCTGCTGAAGATGATGTCAGCATAGACTCAGAGGATTATAGATGTGGAGTTCCAGATGAAGCAGGAGCGACATAGACTGACATAAGCATCAACACACACTCACACCTGACCAACACTGTCAACACACACACTGCTGTTTTACAGCCTACTGTAGCTCCGCCCTCCTCTGAAAAGAGCACAATCTCATTTGAATTTAAAGCGACAGTCACACACACACACACACACACACACACACACACTACAGATGGATTTTACTTCCTGTATAAATAGTCATTTAGGTCTCCTTTAAAGCTCACATGATCAACAGGCTCACCTCTTTCTCTTGTCCTGCAGAGACCTCTGACATCAGTGGCCGTCCTGCAACAGGAGGTGTGGTGTGACAACTACACAAACCCTGTGGTGAAGGTAGAAGAGAAGGTGAAGGACAGCGGTGAGTTCTGTATCACAGTGTCTCATCTCAGAACAGGAGAGCTATTCATTCATTCATTCATTCATTCATTCACTCATTCATTTGGTCATTCATTCATTCATTCATTCATTCATTCATTCATTCATTCATTCATTCAGTCAATCATTCATTCATTCATTTGGTCATTCATTCATTCATTCATTCATTCATTCATTCATTCATTCATTCACTCATTCATTTGGTCATTCATTCATTCATTCATTCATTCATTCATTCAGTCAATCATTCATTCATTCATTTGGTCATTCATTCATTCATTCATTCATTCATTCATTCAGTCATTCATTCATTCATTCATTCATTCATTCATTCATTCATTCAGTCATTCATTC
>NC_133181.1:420000-455000 GCF_049306965.1 Danio rerio
AAGGTGAGTGTGTCCAGAGAGCTTCTTTTGTGTCCTCAGGTGTGTGTTGTGTGTGTTGTGTGTCCTCAGGCGTGTGTGTTGTGTGTTTTGTGTGTTATGTATCCTCAGGCGTGTGTGTTGTGTGTCCCCAGGCGTGGCTGGGCCCGGTTCTGCTCCGCGAGAGCTTCATCACTGCAGACTCGGAGCTGGTCAGTCCAGTGGAGGTGTTGAGGCTGCAGGACGCCTGTGACTCTCTCAGCACACACTCACACACACACAGCGGCCCGATGGACGGGTGGGATAAATCCAGCAAATCCTCCGACTTCTCCAACTCCACATACTTCCTGTCGCAGAGCTCCAGGGGCCCCGGGCACGCTCTAGAGCCCTGCTCCGCGAACTCCTCCTACGGGCCCGCAGGGGGCATCAGCGGCCTGGAGACACAGCGCAGCGCACACGGTACAGAAACATCCTGCATGTCAGCATCCATATCACAATACACACATACTGACTGTCCTTTAGGGTGGAGCTATTGATGCTTTAGGGTGGGGCTCTCAGTCATTTAGGGCAGGGCTATCAGCCCTTTAGGGTGGAGTTATCAGTCCTTTAGAATAGGACTATCAGTGCTATAGAGCGGGGCTATTAGTTCCTTAAGGTTGGGCCATCAGTTCTTTAAAGCAGGACTATCAGTCCTTTAGGGCGGAGTTGTCAGTCCTTTAGGGCGGGATTAACAGTCCTTTAGGGCGGAGTTATCAGTCCTTTAGGGCGGAATTAACAGTCCTTTAGGGCGGAGTTATTAGTCCTTTAGGGCAAGGCTATTAGTTCTTTAGGGTTGGACCATCAGTTCTTTAGGGTGGGGCTATCAATCATTTAGGGTGGGACTATCAGTCCTATAGGGCGGGGCTATTAGTTCCTTAAGGTTGGGCCATCAGTTCTTTAAAGCAGGACTATCAGTCCTCAAGGGCGGGATTAACAGTCCTTTAAGGCGGAGTTATCAGTCTTTTAGGGCGGGGCTATTAGTTCTTTAGGGCAGGGCTTTCAGGGCGGGTCTAATGCAAAGTGTATGGCATAATCTAAACATGGTATTATTTGTTTTCAGATGGCGGTGTTCCGGATCAGCAAACGGATCTGCTGCAGCTGGAGCGGCTTCGGCAGGACACTCAGAGTCCAGACTCAGGCTTCGCTGGTGGGGCGGAGGACAGCATGGAGGAGAGCGAGCTGCCCAGTCCTCTGCCCATCAGTCCTTTGTCCATAAGTTCTCTGCCCATCAGTCCTCTGCCCATCAGCCTGCTGCCACTGAAGCTGCCTGCGCCGCAGCCCATAATAATGCCCCCACTGCTGGGCTTCAGCTGCACCACTGCTCTGCTTCAGCCCCTGGAGCTCCTGAACACCTGCGGGCCCGTCCTGCCCTCCAGCGGAGACTACAGACCCGTCAAGAGTTTACAGAACAACCACTGCACAGACTGACCCCAGATCAGGCGGAATGAGTGACCACTGATAGAGAGAGACTGACCTCAGATCAGCTGGTGTAAGTGACCACCGACTAATTCACTGGATGTAACGATTCACTGAGTCATTTGAGAATCGATTCAAAGATGTGATGATTCAGTTCAGTTCAGCAGGAGAAATCAACATGGAAAAACAAACACCACATAGAAATCTGATGCACAAGTTTACATATGTGGATTGCATACATATAAGGAAATGTAATATGTGGAACATAAACATTTTAAAATATTGCAAAAATGAAATGTCCGTTTCCATATTATTTTTCACCCATTAGAATTAGATACAGATAGATCAATAGTGTAGATAGAAATAATAATATAATTACTTTTCTAATAATATAAATAATGTAAACAGTTAATAATATGCTGATGATTTTTTAAACATTTTTACGTTACAAAGGTAAAAAAAAATCTCAGCTAAGAAAAAGCACAACTAATATATTAGTTTCTTTAAATTGAAGGTTTTTTATATTATCTGGTATTTATTAATTTATTTGATTAGGAATTTGTTTTAAAATTTCAATTATGCATGTTATTCTATAAAATACATGTTTCTTATTTTACACATAAATCTGCAGTATTTTACATCATTTCTTCATCAAAGGGTCATTTCTAAATTCTCTCAACTAATTAAAACAATATGGTGAAATAATGTTATGATGCAGTGAATCATGAGTCGACTGAATGGTTGCATCTCTTATAAACGGTTATTAATAATCGTCACACACTCGTCTGCCTCTAGAACCATTCATAAAAGATTTATTACAAAACTGGACATTTCATAACCCCATCAAACCTGCTGTTCAGAGATCTCAGTGCTCGCTGAAGGATGAAGACGCTATATTAGTTTGCTTTGTTTTGAATATTTGTGTTTCACTGTGTCACTGGTCTTGTGTCACTGGTCTTCCTAAAAAGACAGTCAGACAGTTGCAGCTCATCCAGAACGCTGCAGCCAGAATTCTAACCAGAACCAGAAAATCAGAGCACATCACACCTGTCCTCAGGTCTTTACACTGGCTTATTACTGGTCTATAAATCACTAAATGGCCTAGGACCTAAATACATCACAGATATGCTCACTGAATACAAACCTAACAGATCACTCAGATCTTTAGGATCATATAAACTAGAAGTTCCAAGAGTTCAGTCAAAGCAGGGTGAATCGGCTTTTAGCCACTATGCCCCTCGCTGCTGGAATCAGCTTCCAGAAATGATCAGATGTGCTCCAACATTAGGCACATTCAAATCAAGACTGAAAACACATCTGTTTAGCTGTGCCTTTACTGAATGAGCACTGTGCTGCGTCCGACAGATCGCACTATTATGTTTTTCTCTTCTTCTTCATTCTTTTATATCACATTTTACCTGTTTTTATGTTTTGTTTTGTTTTTACGATTATTTGTTTTTATTTTTATTTTACTTGTTTCTTTTATTCTTGTTTATGTAAAGCACTTTGAATTGCCATTGTGTAAGAAGTGTGCTATATAAATAAACTTGCCTTGCCTTTCATTGCATGAAAAAGAGCAGCGTGAACATTCTGCTAAACATCTCTAAAAGATATGAGCTTTGGCATGTGCTCAGTGTGTGTGAGAGAAACTGAAGATCTGCAGCTGGAACCAGTGGATCAACAGAGACTGTGCTTGTGAATTTCACTAATATTTCAGCATGCATGTCAGAAAGCTAGTGACACCGCCCTCTACTATAGTACATGACAGAGTGCACTGTCTATGATGTTGAGCAGGAGTGAAGCTATTCATACAGAAACAGTTTGTTTTCCGCTCATGATCTCATGTATGTGTTGTTTATAATGTACGCTGTTTGCTGCTTTGGGGAGTGTGTGTGTGTTTCAGTTTGCTGCTAATAAAGATAATAATATGCATATTAGTGCTGAGTTCTGTCTGAGTAACACTGCTTACAAAGAGGATTTAAACACATTTTTAAACAACATACTTGTCTCAATGAAGGGCGAAGGCCTCTTGATTTTGCTGATTTGAGCTCAATAAAATCTGATCATGTCTTGATGTTGACAGCACAAGCACAGATGTCTTGATACTTCAGGCTGTTGATGTTGATCATCCACTCTGCAGATCTCTCGCACGCCCCCATACTGAATGAACCCCAAACCATGCTTTCTACTTCACCAAACTTGACTGATTTCTGTGAGAATCTTGGTCCATGCTGGTTCCAGTAGGTCTTCTGCAGTATTGGTGATGATTGGGATGCAGATCAGCAGATGATCCAGCAGAGAAATCCACCTTCTGACACCAAATGATCAATTTAAGACCAGTTATTATCTGCTGCTCTTCAACTGGAGGATCCAGCACAAGACTTCTGTCAGGGAGTGTATTAATAACTGATTTCTTTTATCTTTGCCATGATGACAGTACATCATATGTTACTAGATATTCTGCAAGGCGATCGTACTGCCTCTTATTTCTGTGTTAGAAAATAAGCAGCAATGTTTTATATAAAGAAAACTATAGAAGTGGCATCCTCACATCATTATAGCATAATTGTTATGATACTGTGCAACAATAACTCATATTTTTACATCACTGTGAGGGGTATTTTTAGGGTTGGTATAGAGGTAGACATCAATAAAATATAAAATGAACATATGTAATTAAGTAAATATAAACAATTCTCACTATAATTACAGTTTTTAAATTACTGTGAGGGGTAGATGTTAATGAAATACCATTGAATGTTTAATTTAATAATTGTATATATATATAATACTCATTATAAATACTGCTTTAACATAGGTGTGAGAGTTGGGTTTAGAGTTGGGATAGGTGTAGACAATAATAAAATACAATTAAGTGTTTAATTCATAAGTATTATAAATAATTCTCGTTATAATTAATAATAATAATAAGAGTGTGGAGGAGCATCTCCAGCATCAGCAGCTGCAGCACAGGTGAGGTGAGGCTCCGCCCAGACTGTGACATCACGGGTGTGGCGCAGGTGCGCGGTTGCCGGGTGGTGCTGTTATTCAGTATTCACTGGAGTTGAACTGTCCTCAGATCAGCAGAGACCTGAGCATATGCGATTATTGATCTGCGGTGGACTTCGGATCATCAAACACAAGCACAGACTGACTGACGGAAACACGTGAACAACCGAACATGCACGCAGTCTGGAGAAAATCCGCCTAAAAATGCACCAAAGATGAACCGGAGGGGATAAAGATTCGGTTCGGATTCGGTTCATGATGGAGCTCGGAAACGGGTTCACAGCGGATCCGAATCGAGGCCGCGGCGGCAGAACAGTAAGAGAGTCTTCCGTCTTCATGAACTGATCCCTGCATTAATCTAGCCAGACCATACACGAAATGACGGAGCTCATGAATATTCATGCGTTTATATGCAGAAATCTGGCGCCGATCCGAATCCGGTCCATAAAAGGAGAAGCTTCCGGAAATGTCTGATCTCCATCATCATCATCATCCTCATCATATTCATCCTGGCAGGATCTGCATGTCTCATTTGGTACTTTCTCGGTGAGAATATAGGCTATAGTGTGTAATAAACTCTAATGTATACCTCATGAATCTGCTGCATTAGACCAGAGTAGTTGGCGGTTCATTCCACTGTGGTGACCCTTGATAAATCAGGCTATTTATACTCATGGGTGGTGCGGTAGTGCAGTGGGTAGTAATGAGGCGTCACAGCAAAAAGTTCACTGGTTCGAGTCTCGGCTGGGTCAGTTGGTGTTTCTGTGTGGAGTTTGCATGTTCTCCCCATGTTGGCGTGGGTTTCCGCCGGGTGCTCTGGTTTCTAAACACATGCACTATAGGGGAATTGATCAACTACACTGGCCGTAGTGTGTGTGTGTGTGTGTGTGTGTGTGTGTGTGTGTGTGTGTGTGTGTGAATGAGTGTGTATGGGTGTTTCCCAGTACTGGGTTGCAGCTGAAAAGGCATCCGCTGTGTAAAACATGCTGGATAAGTAGGTGGTTCATTCCGCTGTGGCGACCCCTGAATAATAAAGGCACTGAGCTGTAGGAGAGTGAATGAATGTGTGCTCATCACTGCAGTGTTTCTGTTCTACTGGTCAGTGAATCCTACAGTCGTGTTTACAGCTGTGAGCGCATGAATGCTGCAGGATACTGTATTCACTATAGGATATACTGTAATAAACACTATAGTGTACTTTAGTTTCTACTACTGTATATGTGTGTGCATGTGTTTGTATGTGTTTCTTTGTGTATATCTCTCTGTGTGTGTGTGTGTTTAGAGTACCGGGTGTGGGTTCTAGAGCCGCGGGTCCTCCAGCAGTACACCTGCAGTGTCTCCATCCTCAACAAGAACTTCAGCTCCAGTCTGTGGAACCACGAGAGCGCAGAGTTCAGGAGAGAAGCCTCCATTGTGGAGAACATGGTGACACACACACACACACACACACACATACACACACACACCTAAACTAACATCAGTATGCCAAGACTAATGTAATCGAATAACGTTTAGAAAAGTGAAATCATCTAAAGGAGCTACTCTGAGTGAAAGTGTGTGTGTGTCCTGATTTATTTCAGCTAATGTGTGTGTGTGTGTGTGTGTGTGTTGTTCTGGTTTGAGTTTAGTCGAGTGTGTTCTGAGATTCTGCTCGTCTGCTCCTTCAGTTTGAGAAGCTGCTGAGAAACTCTGACCTGTCCAGATTCTTCAACTCCAGCGCCGTCTTCGCCTTCAGGTGTGTGTGTGTGTGTGTGTGTTCCGATGTTCTGGTGATCCTGCAGTGTCTGTTTATTCCTCTGAGTGTGTGTGTGTGTTCTGATGCAGTGAGGGCAGTGTTGTGGCTCATCTGTGGTTGCGTCTGTCGGTCCCTGTGAGTCTGCATGCGGTGGATCTGCAGCGCATCAACAGCAGTGTGTTCAGAGAGCTGCAGCGCTGCAGTGCAGACCAGCACACCAGCACATATGAGGGACTGGACCTGCTGCTGTCGTCATTCAGCATCACCGGTAACACACACACACACACACACACACACACACACACACACACACACACATACACACACACACACATACACACACACACACACACACACACACACACACACACACGGCCTGCTCCACTCCTCTGCTCAGTTTCTGTTTGCCTCTCTGTGTTGATGTGTGCTCTCTCCTTTCCAGAAACCGACAGCAAAGTTCTAGATCTGTTTCAGGCCACGTTTGGTATGATTTCTTTCCTTTCACTCATGCTCATTTTCAGTTCTTGTTGTTTTTTTCAGGCAAAAGTTTCATTTTCTTCATTGTTGTGTATTTTAACACACATAACCATTGTAAAAGGCCTCAGCGCTCGCTCAGTCCGTCATCACAGTGCTCCAGTATTCTTCTTCGTCTATTATTATTCCTCCAGAACTGTGCTCCCGTCTGCCGCCTCCAGAACCACAGTGTTCATTGTGTTGGGTCATTGCAGTTATATTCCAGTTTTGTGCATAAATCTAATCCTCATCTTTGGATGGAAACACAGCTAGATGACTAAATCTGCTGTATTCTTCAGAGTATTTTTAGACCATTATTAAGTCTAGATTTTTTACTTTGTCTGTGTGTGTATGTGTGTGTGTGTGTGTGTGTGTGTGTGTGTGTGTGTGTGTAGACTGCTACCGCTACACATCAGTGGTGTCGGTGGATGTGGTTCTGCTGGAGGGCCCGAACCAGCAGCACTCCTCCTGTCTGTGGCACCTGAGGGCCCCGTCCGGCAGGCGTCTGGAGCTGCAGGTGCAGTGGCTGCGGAGCGAGTGCAGAGACCGGCTGATCATCTACGACTCTATCACACCCACAGACACACACCTCATCACCTCGTGAGCACTGATGTGTGTGTGTTTGAGTGTGTGTGTGTGTGTGTGCTCTCTCTCAGGCTGTACGGCTGCAGTCAGTATGAGCAGACATGTGTCGGCCACTTTATTAGGTACACCTGTACAACTAGCAAATGTCTGATCAGCCAATCACATGGCAGCAGCTCACTGCATTTAGGCCTGTAGACATGGTGAAGAGGATCTGCTGCAGTTCAGAGTGAGCATCAGAATGGGGAAGAAAGGGGATTTAAGAGACTCTGAACGTGGCATGGTTGTTGCTGCCAGACGGGCTGCTCTGAGTATTTCAGAAACTGCTGATGGGATTTTCAGGCACAACCATCTCTAGGGTTTACAGAGAATGCTCAGACAAAGAGGAAATATCCAGTGAGCGGCAGTTCTGTGGGCGCAAATGCCTTGTTGATGAGGTCAGAGGAGAATGGCCAGACTGGTTCCAGCAACAGTAACTCAAATAAGCACTCGTTACAACCGAGCTCTGCAGAAGAGCATCTCTGAACACACAACACGTCCAACCTTGAGGCGGATGGGCTACAGCAGCAGAAGAGCACACCGGGTGCCGCTCCTGTCAGCTAAGAACAGGAAACTGAGGCTACAATTCACACAGACTCACCAAAACTGGACAATAGAAGATTGGAGAAACGTTGCTGCTCTGATGAGTCTCCATTTCTGCTGACACATTCAGATGCTCGGCTCACAATTTGGCCTCAACAGCATGAAAGCATGGATCCATCCAACAACGTTGGCATCATGGATGTGCAGCCGACAAATCTGCAGCGACTGTGTGATGCTATCATGTCAATATGGAGCAAAATCTCTGAGGAATATTTCCCGTATTATAAGGGTTAAGGCATTTCTGCAGGCTAAAGGGGTCCAACACGATACTAATAAGGTGTACCTAATAAAGTGGCCAGTGAGTATGTGTGTGCCTCTGATGTTTGTGTATGTGTCTGATGTGTGTGTGTGTGTGTGTGTGTGTGTGTGTTCCCTCAGGCTGTACGGCTGCAGTCGGTATGAGCAGTCGGTGCAGCTGCTGTCGTCTGCTGACTGGATGACGGTGGTCTGGAAGCAGGGGCTCTACAGCTACAAGGACCCGTTTGCTCTGAGCGCACGGGCCTGGCCAGACCCGGGTAATCAATCAATCAATCAATCAATCAATCAATCAATCAAATTCTTCACTTAATCAGCCAATTAATCAATCAATCAATTACTGTGTGTGTGTGTGTGTGTGTGTTTGTGTGTGTGTTTTTGTGTGTGTGTGTGTGTGTGTGTGTGTTAGTGTGTTCCCTCAGTGTCGTGCTGGAGCAAACTCTCGATGTTCAGGGTGTTTTACGGACCCCATTTTACCCCAGTTATTACCCTCCTGACACCAACTGCAGCTGGACCTTCACAGTGAGACACACACACACACACACACACACACACACTCACTCATGCTGCGTTCACAGAGCATTGTGCTCAACGTGTTTCACCATACAAATTAGGGTTTTGTGTGCGTGTGTGTGTGTGTGTGTGTGTGTGTGTGTGTGTGTGTGTGTGTGTGTGTGTGTAGGTGCCGTCAGTGGACTATGGTCTGACTCTGGCGTTTGAAGGCTATGAGCTGAACCGGGCCAGCTACAGTCAGACGTGCACACAGGGCAGCTGGAGCATCCAGAGCCGCAGGCCAGTGCCACACACACACACACACCCCTCACCCTTCACATGTGTGTGTCTCTGTGTGAGGTTGTGTGTATGTGTAAAGTGTAATGTTTAACGTGTGTGTGTGTGTGTGTGTGTGTGCAGGATGTGTGGTGTGCGCGGGCTGCAGCCGTATGCGGAGCGGATCTTCCTTCTGTCCTCCAGCATCACGGTCTCTCTGAGCTCTGAGGTTTCACTGACCGGACCCGGAATACAGATACACTACAGCATCTTCAACCAGTCTGAGCGTCAGTACACACACACACACAAACACACACACTGCACATTACACAAACACACACAACAAACTCACTAATAATGTCCCTAAAGGTGCAGCATGTAAGTGTGACCCCCAGTGGTTGAACTAGGTATTGCACACCTGGTTCAAAACACACACAAGCACAGGTTGCCAGATTGACGACACCAACAGCAGTGCGCCTGAATATGTGTTCATCAGATGATGAAGCTCAGCGTTGTGCTGGAGTGCAGTGAGGGCTCTATTCTGTGCTTCTGAATGGCTGTGTTTACATTTCTGTCCTGTTTCGTCTGCTGCAAACAGCCAAACTGCTCATCACTGCGCATCTCGTCATGCAGCTTGTTGTTAGGACACGGGGTTACAATGTGACCTGCTCAGCTAATGTTTACACTACCAATATTTAGAATAAGCACCTCATGTGGAACTCTGAATCTGCATCTCATTTTGGAGTCTGCTGCTGTCCACCAGAGGTCGTGTTTCGGTCATGGACGCATGCTTTAAGAGTCTTCCTGACTGAATGAATGAAATACACTGTTTTCCACCATCTGGCAACCCACAGTGCTGAAATATAATTGGCTGAACTGGCATTGGGCGGGTTAAAGAGACCAAAACAAAGACAGACACTCCAGCACGTAACACACATGTTCACATCAGAATATCTGACTTCAGCATTGAGTTTCAGATAAACAAGAATGTTCCCTGAGCATGTTTCTGAGTATCTGCACACGCATGATGCTGTATTACGCTGTAGACGAGTCAAACACTCACATACAGCAGATTTAATGGGTTTATTTCTTGCCTCAGAAGTTGATCAAGTTAAATAGGTCACTGACAGTGTGTGTTTGTTTGTGTTATTGCTTGTGTCACTGTATGTGTGTTATATCTGTATGTGTGATGTGGGTTTTGTGATGTGTGTGTGTGTGTTCAGCATGTCCCGGTCAGGCCTTGTGTATCCTCAACGGTCTGTGTGTTCCAGCGTGTGACGGGATCACCGACTGCCCGAACGGCTCTGATGAGAGAAACTGTGGTACATCCCCACTTCATCACACCTGAGTGTGTGTGTGTGTGTGTGTGTGTGTGTGTGACTAACATAATTCTGAAGAAACGGCTTTAAGGAAGTGAAATACGATGGTTTGAGTGTGGGCAGAAGGACTGAAATGTGTATGTGTGTGTGTGTGTGAGTCACTATTGCGCAACACAACCGCTTTAAAAGGAGAAGCTGATTCAAGATCATTATTAAGGCACAAGTGTGTGTGTGTGTGTGTGTGTGTGTGTGTGCGTGTGTGTGCATAAGAGCTCCGTAATCACACTCACGGCTTTATATTCATAACCTGTGATGTTTGAATCAATCTGCATCAGAATTAATCTCTTTTCTGAGACTTTTAACTGTTCATAAAGTCTACAAAACCGTTATAAATCAGTGTTTCAGCTGTAAATCAGCTCATTTATATCATTATTATTATTATTATTTATAATTGTAATGAGATTTTGGCAGACGTTTTGTACAGCACAGCGGTCCTCTGCTGTTGTTTTTATTGTGCTTTAGAAATAAATTAGATTTTTGATTGTGTGTTTGTGTGTGTGTGTGTGTGTGTGTGTGTGTGTGTGTGTGTGTGTAGTGTGTATTGCTCAGTTTCAGTGCACAGAGGACAGTCAGTGTGTCGATTACTATAAAGTGTGTGACCAGCATCCAGACTGCATTGAAGGCAGCGATGAGGACAACTGCACACATGGTACCACACACACACACACACACACACACACACTAATTCTTATTCAAACACGTACACAACACATACACTACCTGAAACAGCCATACAAACTCAGAAAGTGTGTGTTTTTTATGCTGAGCTGAAAATATCTTCTATTCCTGACCCTCAAACACACACTTCTGCATTTCCAGATATTATATTAAACGATGTAGTCCCCCCCCAACACACACACACACACACACAAAAGAAAGTTGATTTATCTTTTCTCTTAGATGATGACCCCAAAAAAACTTTAACTGTGTGTGTGTGTGTGTGTTCAGGTGTACCATGCTCTGACATGACGTATGTGTGTGGTGATGGAACGTGTCTGAAGAAGCCGAACCCAGAGTGTGACTTCATCACCGACTGTCCTGATGAATCTGATGAGAAACACTGCGGTAGGTGTGTGTGTGTGTGTGTGTGTGTGTGTGTGTGTGTGAATCTGTGATAACTCTATCTCCCTCCAGACTGCGGCCTGAGGCCCTTCAGCAGTCGAATAGTGGGCGGGGCTGATGCAGTGGAGGGGGAGTGGCCATGGCAGGCCAGCCTGCAGATCAGGGGGCGGCACATATGCGGAGGGGCGTTAGTCTCCGCCCAGTGGGTGGTGTCTGCAGCTCACTGTTTCCATGATGACAGGTGAGCGACATGTCTTTGTGTGTGTGTGTGTGTGTGTGTGTGTGTGTGTGTGTGTGTGTGTGTACATGCCTCTTCATCTGTAGTGTATGCAGGTTTTTCTTTCTGTCAGTCTGGATGGTGTATCTGCATGACTGTGTGTGTGTGTGTGTGTGTGTGTGTGTGTGTGTGTGTGCAGGTATTCTCCATCAGTGTGGACAGTGTATCTGGGTAAGCTGCGTCTGTCCAGCAGTGGTCAGTCAGAGGAGGCGGTGGGCGTCTCGCTCATTCACCTGCATCACTACTATGATGACGAGACTCATGATTACGACGTGGCGCTGCTGCGGCTGGCGCGGCCGGTGTGGGCGGGTACGCTGGCACAGCCTGTGTGTGTGCCGCCCGTCACGCATCAGCTGGAGCCGGAGCTGCTGTGCTGGGTCACGGGATGGGGAGCGCTCAGAGAGGGAGGTAAGACATGCGGATTCATTCAGACTTCTGCTGGAGCCTTCATATCGCCTCCATATAGTTCCTCTGATAGAATCAGCGGTAGCTGCGGGCTTTAAAGGGGAATAATTTGCCCATTTTTACAAGATGTGAAAAGTATCTGAGGTCCCTAGAGTGTAGTGAAGATTCAGCTCAGAATACCACACTAATGTTGTGAGTGTTGGTCAGGTGTGTGTGTGCTTCAGTGTGAGTGTGTGTTGATGCTCTATGTCGCTCCTGCTTCATCTAAAACTCCACATCTATAATCCTCTGAGTCTATGCTGACATCATCTTCAGCAGCTCAAACACTCTAATGGCTAATGGACAGACGGCTGCTTCTCACTCAGGGCTGCTGCTTATGCTAATGAGATGGGCACCAGTGGGCGGTGCTTTCCCCCTCTGATGACACGTACACAGGGGGAATGTCAGTCACAGTGTTCCTGCAGACTGTTTTCATCAAGTCTGTTGATAACAAACACAATAGCTTCATGTTGAGCATTAGAGGCTGGAGATATTCACACACTGCACACACACACAGCTGGGTTTATACCCCTTATGAAGGTATATTTTTCACAATAGGTAATACAGCTGTCCATTATGCAAATCTTATGTATGTATTTCTAGACCAGAGATGCCCAAACTAGGGCCTGCGGGCCAAAGTTGGCCCATGGTAACCTTTAATTTGGCCACCGACCAATCAGAGAAGAGATGGACCAGTGATGGGAAAAATTGGGGCGAATCCCTTAAACAGAGATCGTCATTTCTAATTTTATATAGCCTTTTCTTTGTTTGTTTAATTGCTGAGCTACAAAAAAGCAAAACTGATTTATATGTGAATTATATGTGAATTAATCAGATTTTAAAGGGTCATGAAAACCCTAAGACACTTTGTTTTTAGATGTTGACAGATGTTGGTCAGAAGTATTCGCCCCCTTTGAATTTTTTCTTTTTTAAATATTTCCCAAATGATGTTGAACAGATTGAGGAAATGTTCACAGTATGTCTGAGAATATTTGTTCTTCTGGAGAAAGTCTTATTTGTTTTATTTCGGCTAGAATAAAAACAGTTTTAAATTTTTTAAACACCATTTTAAGGTCACTATTATTAGCCCTTTTAAGCTGTATATGTTTTCTGATAGTCTACAGAACAAACCATCGCTATACAATAACTTGCCTAATTACCCTAACCTGCCTAGTTACCCTAATTACCCTAGTGAAGCCTTTAAATAACACTAAAAGCTGAGTAGAAGTGTCCTGAAGAATATCTAGTCTAATATTATTTACTGTCATCATGACAAAGAGAAAATAAATCAGTTATTAGAATTGGTTTTATTGTAAGAAAATGTAATATACAATTATTGATAAATATATACAATTAAAGTATTTTTCTATGTATTTTTAATATTATTAAATTAGGAAGTTACCATGTTACAATGTAATAGAGTTTGGTATATTGAGCTCCAGCCCACAACCCTCTATCAAGTTTGGATTTTAGCCCTTCATAAAAAGGTTTGGGCGCTCCTGCTCTAGACAAATACAACATTAAACCCAAAATAAACATCCAAATACTCACAGTGTGTGGGTTTTTCTCCTCTCCATCAGGGGCAGTGAGTGACGTCCTGCAGAAGGTGGATGTTCGTCTGGTCAGTGAAGACGCCTGCGTTCGCTCTTATGGATACCTGATCTCTCCTCGGATGATCTGCGCTGGATACCGCAGCGGAGGGAAAGATGCCTGTCAGGTGACTAACGATGGACCCCACTGCAGACGAGTAACAATTAACTAAAATAGGGACTGATCTTCATCTCAAAGTGTAAAAATAAGGTTTCTGCAAGGAGCAGGTTTTGGGCTGAGAGACAGAAAATATAATTTCCCGCATGAAAAATATACTGCAGTGCTTATGAACCACACTACTGTAAAATACCTGACTTAATCTGCTGTGGTGATTCTACAGTTGCTATGGTAACAAGACAACTATTGTAATTGATATGTTGTGATTCTACAGTTGTTATAGTAACACGACAACTATAGTAATTGATATGTTGTGGTGATTTTACAGTTGCTATGGTAACATGACAACTATAGTAATTCATCTGTTGTGATTCTACAGTTGCTATGGTAACATAAAATTAAAAAGTAACATAAAATTAATAGTAACTGATCTGTTTAGGTGATTCTACAGTTGCTATGGTAACAAAACAACTATAGTAATTGATCTGCTGCAATGATTCTATAGTTGCAATGGTAACTAAATATCTCTACAACGATATCACTAATGACTAATAAATAATAAAAATAAATTACTAAAATAAACTGATGACCCAATAGTGTAGTTTTCTACAACTAAAGGGCAGTTTGGTTACCCTACAACACTTGAGTTTACTGTAGTCAAAACTAAAGTGCACTACAGTATTTATCATTTCAGTGCAGTTAATAATACAGTATGCCGGACTACTCATTACCAAACAGTGGTAACTATAACTATAAATACAGTGTAACACACTTTTCTGAAGCGTTTACTATAAATCACTGTTCTATTTTTAATCTGGGCTGGTCAGTATAAAAAAGGGAAGTCACATGACAAGCCACAAAAATCACAGAAACCTAATGTGTGTGTGTGTGTGTGTGTGTGTGTGTGTGTGTGTGTCAGGGTGACTCTGGCGGGCCGCTGGTGTGTCAGGAGCCGTCTGGCCGCTGGTTTCTGGCCGGTGTGGTCAGCTGGGGTCGTGGCTGTGGACGGGCGGATTATTACGGCGTTTACACCCGGATCACTAAACTCAGCGTGTGGATCAAACGCATGATCTCCTCCTGAGAGGCTCCAACACATCACTCTGTGTGCCAGACTCAAGGCAGCAGGGTTGCCAAGTTTTCACAACAAGAGACCAACAGCCAATCAAAAGTAGCCCAAAAACAAGCCCAATCCCTAAACAAAAACTGTGGCATTCCCCAATGGACAAAACACATGAGTGAACGCGCTGTACAGGGCTTTTCTATGACTTTACTTAGAGGTGGAGTTGGAGAGCAGGAGGCGAGGGGGGGGCATGATTAAACCCACAGATGACAAAACAACCAGAATACACAGATTAAAACTAGCCCAATTCTACAAGAAAACCACAGCCTTGGCAACACTGCATGGCAGATGAAGATGGAGCTCATGTGATCATGCGCATATGAATATTGATGAACACACACTGTTCATCTGCACAACTGATTTTGAATAGCTGATAATGCTGGCGGTGCTGTGAGCTCTGATTATTCAAGCTTTTCTCAAACTAACTGTACACATTGAGTCAACAGGGTGTGCTGAAAAACTTCATCACCCACGATGCTGTGTAACTGATTCCTCCAATCAGAAATTTGCAGTGATCGACGCATGTTGAAAGAGGTCTTTAGCTCCGCCCACTCTCATATTGCATAATTAATGATGTATTCGAGTCTATCAATGCTTTCAAAGTACTGAAATAATTGTGTATGTTCATTCATTCATTTCAGATTAGTCCCTTTATTAAACAAGGGTCAACAAATGCCCTTTCAGCTGCAACCCATCACTGGGAAACACCCATACACACTCAAACACTACGACCAGTTTAATTGATCAGTTCCCCTATAGCGCATGTGTTTGGACTGTGGGGGAATCCGGAGCACCCGGAGGAAACCCACACCAACACGGGGAGAACATGCAAACTCCACACAGAAACACCAACTGACCCAGCCGAGACTCAAACTAGCGATCTTCTTGCTGTGAGGTGACAGTGCTGACCACTGCGCCAAAGGGAGAAAATTGAAATATATAAGTCCTGTAAGCTTTTTTCTCAGCTGTTTTTAAAGGGATAGTGAAATGAAAATGTACTCACTATTTACTCTCCCTCAAGTGCTTATAAACATTCATCAGTTTCTTTCTTTAGAACACAGGAGAAGATATTTTGAAGAATGCTGAAAACCTCTAAACATTGACTTACAGGCTTACAGGTTTCCACCTTTCTTAACAAATCTTTCATTTGTGCTGATCTGAAGAGAAAGAAACTCACAGATGTCTGGAGCGGGTGAGAGCAGAAGACAGAATGGTCATGTTTGTGTAATTTATCTCTTTAATTTGATTGTCGTTGCCAATGCTTCATGGGATAACAGTAGTTCAGTTAAAACAGCTCAGTTTTGTATGTTTGTCTGATTTTCTGAAGCTTTTGTCAGAGATTGTATGTTGGGGTTTCCTCACCGCTTGCTTTGGTTCATTTCTTAGAACGCTTTAACCACAACTTTTGTTTTCTTGCAACTGGTTATGAGCAATGTGTTTGTGCTGTTCCGTCAGTTATTAGCGGTCTGAGTTCACTTGTTTCCGACTGTTAGCTCGGCTCGAATGATTCTGAATTCTCCAGAAATGAACAGTGGTGATGTCACGGTGACGCAGTTCCTCTTTCCTGTAAAGGACTGACCGGTAAAACTCCCTGTGCCGTTCAGAACAGCCCCATCTGAAGCGCTGAAACCAACACGAGCATCAGTCATTGCTGGAACACATAAAGCTGTGTACAGAGCTGAGGTTTCTGCTGTCAGACGGTGATCTTTCTGTGCGATTGTTGATTAGAGCTGCTCAATGTAAGCACGACAGCAGAAACTGTACATTTATCAGACTGACTGAACATATATGTGGAAATACGATGTCAAATCGCCACTTTAGAGTTCTCACATGAAAAATACTGACGTTTTTGAACTATTCTATAGTGAAATACTTGATGTACATCTGTTGTGGTGATTCTACAGTCGCTATGGTAACATGACAACTATAGTTACTGATCTGTTGTGGTGATTCTACAGTTGCTATGGTAACATAACAACTATAGTTACTGATCTGTTGTGATGATTCTACAGTTGCTATGGTAACATGACAACTATAGTTACTGATCCGTTGTGGTGATTCTACAGTTGCCATGGTAACATGACAACTATAGTTACTGATCTGTTGTGGTGATTCTACAGTCGCTATGGTAACATGACAACTATAGTTACTGATCTGTTGTGGTGATTCTACAGTTGCTATGGTAACATGACAACTATAGTTACTGATCTGTTGTGGTGATTCTACAGTTGCTATGGTAACATGACAACTATAGTTACTGATCTGTTGTGGTGATTCTACAGTTGCTATGGTAACACGACAAACATAGTAACTGATCTGTAGTATCTGATCTATACTAACTGAACTGATCGTCACGATTCTACAGTTGCTATGGTAACGCAAATGTTATAGCAACATGTTACATTATATTTTGTGGTGATTCTACAGTTGCTATGGTAACATGACAAATACAGTAACTGATCTGTTGTGGTGATTCTACAGTTGCTATAGTAACACGACAAATAAAGTAACAGATCTTTAGTATCTGATCTATAGTAACTGAACTGATCGTCGCGATTCTACAGTTGCTATGGTAACGCAAATGTTATAGCAACATGTTACATTATATTTTGTGTTGATTCTACAGTTGCTATGGTAACACGACAACTATAGTAATTGATCTTTTGTAGTAATTCTACAGTCGCTATGGTAACACGACAACTATAGTAACTGATCTGTAATATCTGATCTATAGCAACTGAACTGATTGTCATGATTCTACAGTTGCTATGGTAAGGCAGATATAGCAACATATTACTTTATATTTTGTGGTGATTCTACAGTTGCTATGGTAACACGACAAATAAAGTAACTGATCTGTTGTGGTGATTCTACAGTTGCTATAGTAACGCAAATATTACAGCAATATAAACAAATGAGCCAATACTGTAGTTTTCTACAACTTTATGGAATATTATACTGTGGTAAAAGCAAAAGTACACCACAGTATTTATTATGTTTAATCGGTTCACAAACACTAGTGTAAGGACTGTCTGCTACTGCTTAAAGCGTCATCCATACTCACTATTAAACTCATGCCAGTGCATTATTGTCCACTTGTCATTGTAGATAAACGTTAACAAACAAAACTAATAACACTAAAACAGTATACACCAATGTCTTACTGACCAACACGGTCAAAATGTTTGAGCTCATATCTGCCTCCAGCTGTAGATAATCAAGCTCTTCAATTACACAAGCATACGCCCTCCAGAGCTTATAACACGAATTACAGCTGAACAACAACAGTGGTGGCTCCTAATAACTATTTACAGTATATTTTCATCTGCTATATATTGCCCTCTTGTTGTTATACACATACACACTACTCTTTAATGCTGTTAAAAGCACTTATCTGTTCACCAATGCATAGTTTGTTTGCGCTACATTTGCTTATTGCTTACCTTGTCTCGTGATTTAGCCAAAATTCTTGTCTTTTGCATAATTTTTAGATAGTAATTTCTTATATCAAGTCCTAAATAAATAAATAACAGTAACTAACTAAATAGATGTATTTATTTATTTAGGACTTGATATAAGAAATTACTTCCTAAAAATTATGCAAAAGACATGGATGTTTGCTAAATCATGAAACAAGTTAAGGAGTGTCGCTGGGGAAGTTGTATCAGAGTTCAGTCTTTGGCTCTATACTGACACCTAGCGCTCATGCGCAGAAGCACACGCTGAAACAGCTGATCTTTGGCAGGATTGGCAATATATAAAGTACACTACACCAACGACAAAAAAAAAAAAAAAAAGCAAAACAGAGTAAAACAAATGTTGTAATGATGTGTATTCGGTGGAAACTATAAACAGTTTAATTTTAGTGAATCCTTAAATCAACAAAATGTAAAAATGTGATCTATTTAAAACTGAACATTATTCGTGTCTTTAATGCCCCTTTCCAGACATTCAGTGTCTCCTTAAGGAATAAAGAATTTAGATAAGGCTAATGTTCTTTAGGATGATCATATTAAAGCTGTATAATAATCAGAAATGTTTCTGAATAATAAAATCAGCTTATTTTCCAAACAAATCTGAATGTTTTGCACTTTTGAACTGCAGTTGCTGTTAAACGTCCTCAGTTAGGATAAAAACAAGTTTGTGGAAAGTCCCTACAGATGTGAAAGCAGAAGTGTGTGTTGTGTAGAGGCGTTTCACATTCCACACAGAAATCCACAGCTTTTTTAGCCCAGCAGTGATTGTTTATTTATCTAAATATATATATATATTCTGCTTTTATATTCATTTCAGTTATTTTATTTACTAATATGCAAATGTTTATATGGTGTATTTACAGTTTGTACAGCAACATCTTCTGTCTTTTGCTTTGTTCACCATAAAGTGGATCTAATTGAATTCACATTGTAAACCTTAAATACAAGTTAAAGAGTTATTATTTATTTCATGCTTTACTTTTTTATAACTTTATTTTTTTAGTTACTCCTAAAAACATTCAGCATAAATCTGCAGATTTATTACAAAGTTTTGTGCAGAAATAGCAAAATCTGCATTGCGGGCATCTGTAAAACTCACAGAGTCAGATCATCTTTAAAGAGCTCATGCATGCGTCTTGCTTCTTATTTAAGGGTTTTGTGTTTTGTTTTCAGGAATAATGTCAAAAATCAAAAGTTTTTACTTAATAGCAAAATAAATAACTGAAAAAATAGAAAGAAAAAATACAATAAAATGCATGGATTATGCATGAGCAACTGTTTTAAGAACATCTTTAAACTTATCTTGCATGAATATGACTAGAAGACAGCTGAAATGAAAGAAAGAAAGAAAGAAAGAAAGAAAGAAATACGGACAGATGAATGGTTAGATGGATGAAAGGATGCATGGACAAATAAATGGATGGCTGGATGGATAGATGTAAAACAGACAGACAGAAATATAGATGATAGATAGATAGATAGATAGATAGATAGATAGATAGATAGATAGATAGATAGATAGATAGATAGATAGATAGATAGATAGATAGATGGATAGATGGATGGATGGATGGATGGATAGATGGATGGATGGATGGATGGATGGATGGATGGATAAATGAAAACTCTATTAATAATCTTTTCTGAATATATGTGTGTGTGTGTGTGTGTGTGTGTGTGTGTGTGTGTGCTCGCTGATGTCCAGAACAGTGTTTGTGTGGGTCTGAGAGTCCGTCTCTGCTGTTTCTCTGTCTTCAGTGTGATCTTGGCAGATTTCCTCAGCATGGCATCTCTCATTCAGTCTGTTTACTCCAGTGCCATGTGCTGTTTCTAATACAGCTACTCACATTTACCACACAGAGCGCGCCCAGTAACATCATAATAAACTGACTGACAGCAGATTACTGGTGCTTTAAACTCATTACTAATATCACAATTACAAGTTTATTATATTAAAAAAAGATAAAGGAGAAGAATCAGTGAATGCACACATTTTTCCATTGTGTAAATAACAATATAATCCTGCAATCCATAATAAAGCAACTGTAGTCTGATTCTGAGTGCTTGACTTTTCCACTCTGATTGTGTAATCCAGATTACATATAATCCATGATCAGTGCGTGTACCTGCAGATCCAACATGCCGATTCCTGCCGACAGCATCAGTTTAACACAACAGAGCAGAACAGACGGCAGAGATGAGTGTGTTTCCTGAAGAAACTCCTCCTAATGTCAGACACACACACACACACACACACAGAGAGAAAGTCGCTGAAGGTGCTCGAGGACGCAGCGGTGAGTTTCTGCATTTCCATCTTCTGTTTTCTGTGTCTACATCTGCTCTGAGGCTCTCCAGAGTCAGCGTTCCAGCAGGTTTTCATGCCGTTTCTCTGGAAAGAGTTCAGTCTGAGCATATTTTACTGAGATTGATCATTTAGTGAGGACGTGGCTCTCTCTCTCTCTCTCTCTCTCTCTCTCTCTCTCTCTCTCTCTCCTCATCTGGTTTTCATAAGGCGAACACACAGAGCAGCTCAATGAATCAGTCATGTTCTCTGCTGTTTAACGCTGCTCTTCAACAGTGATGATGACTGAGAAGAAGATTATTAATGTCAAAGACAGAGCCATGCTGGGTAGAAGAAACATGATGTTAGGAGATGATGAGATCACACTGAAGAGCAGAGAGAGGCAATGATGGAAGGACACATGGACGGATGGATGGATGGATAGAATAAAAGAAAGACAGAAAGAGACAGACAGAAGGATGGATGGATTGACGGATAGACGGATAGATAGATAGATGGATGGATGGATAGATAGATAGATAGATAGATAGATAGATAGATAGATAGATAGATAGATAGATAGATAGATAGATAGATAGATAGATAGATAGATAGATAGATAGATAGATAGATAGATAGATAGAACAACACCATCAGAATTAATTGGATGGATGGACGAATAGATGGATGGGCTGATGGATGATGTCATATATTTATTTTTAAGACTGTTTAATCTTCTTCTACAGTCATCATCATCATCAGTGGGACACACACACACACTTCACCTCCTGTTGCATGATGGGAACATGATTTCTCACGCGTGGCTTTAATACGACAGGAAGTTTTAACTTTTAAGAACGATTAGATCTGTGCTATAATTATATTTACAGATGTTCAGATCATTTCTGCCGAGACTGAGAGTTTATAAAGGTGTAGCAGGTGCTGTGTAGTTGGCGGTTCATTCCGCTGTGGCAAGCTCTGATAAATCAGGAATTAAGATGAAGGAAAATGAAGAGCCAAAAGAAAATGACACTGTCTAAAAAGATGAAAGTTTTGAACATGCTGAGTAAGTACACAAGGTTATATTGCTAAACAGGCATATTAAGGGATTTATATTGAGCGTGGGTTTCCTCCGGGTGCTCCGGTTTCCCCCACAGTCCAAACACATGCGCTATAGGGGAACTGATCAACTACACTGGCTGTAGTGTATGAGTGTGTGTGTGAATAAGTGTGTTGGGTTGCGGCTGGAAGGGCATCCACTGTGTAAAACATGTGCTGGAATAGTTGGCGGTTCATTCCACTGTGGCGACTCCTGATGAAAAAGCACTAAGATGAAGGAAAATGAATGAATGAGTGTCCTAGAGTAACAAACGGTTGATGATCTTGACATGTTTCTGACTTTATGATGATATATCTAGAAGCTGAAACGGCTCTGACCTCTGCTCTTCTTCTACAGGTGTTGTGATGTGGGCTGTGCTTCTGCTGTTGCTCCTCCCCCCTGAGGGGTCTGGCTCCTCCCCCTCCAGGCCTACGCCCAAATACTGCCGCAGGTGCTGCGATCACCTAGACCCGCCCTTAAGCCCTGCCTCCTCCCACTCTGCAGCCAATCAGATGCCAGAGATCCGGACAATCATTAACATGACCATACTTAAAGGCAAGACTTGTATGAAATGTAGTCATAATACTGTGCGCTTTAAGAATGACGGCTTTAAAAAAAACATCTCAAAAAGATAAATGATTCTCCCCCATGATGTTTCTCAGATTCAGCAGTTGTTCACAGTGTTTCCTCTAATATCGGTTCTTCTGGAGAAAGTCTTATTTGTTTTATTTGTGCTAGAATAAAAGCAGTGATTAATAGTGTTAAAGTCATGTTAAGCTCAATATTATTCACTCCTTCAGCAATATTAGTGTTGGATTGTCTCCAGAATAAACCACTGTTATACAATGACTTGCCTAATTACCCTAACTTTACCCTAATTACCCTAGTGAAGCCTTTACATGTCACTGTAAGCTGAACACTAGTGTCTTGAAGAATATTATGTGCTGTCATCATGATGAAGAGGAAACACATCAGCTATTAGAGATGAGTTATTCACACTGTCATGATTAGAGATGTGTTGGAGACAAAAAATATTAAATTGAGTGTGAATAAAGCTGACTTCATATATCTGCAGTGAGTCTCAGTGTTGGTTTTGCTCTCAGTCTTCCTCAGATGAAGAGCAGCTTCTGTTTACTTGTTCTCTGGTTCACACACAGTGGACACAAATTGCTGTGGTCAAAAGCAGACAGATTCCTGAAACTGGCCACAAGACTGGCTATTGGTCACTGTGAAGTCACGTGACGTCTGTTTATTTCCTGTATGAGGGGTAATTTGACTAGTGCTAAGGAGTTGAGCAGTTTAATCTGCAAGTGAATACTCTAAAACTCATTCAGTTTCAGTCCATGACGCAGATGTGAAGTGTGTTTGTAAAAGTGTTCAGCAGTAAACATCATGTTTTGATCAGTTGGTGAAGTAATATGGGTTTGGATGACAACGCTGTGTATACTAGCATTAGTGTTCACTAACGAGTGCACTTAATCTCTGATTGGATGTAAATATTGAATTTAATGCAAACATGTTAAATGTACAGTGATTGCTGCAGGGAAGTTTTGGCCAGCAGGTGTCACTGTTTTTCCCATTAACCTCCAGTGACAGCAGGGTGTTTGAGTCCATCATAAAATCAATCAATGCATTTATACTATTTATATAATTTATTTATTATTTATGAACTATTTTTATACTAAAGCTGTTTAATATTTTATATTTATACATTTTTAATCAAAGATTTGCCCTAACATTGTAAATGAAGTGAGAAATAAGATCACGTTGCGGAGGCGGTGTGTCAATAACACGGACACGAGATGAGGCTGAGTTGATTTTGTGAACATGCACTGCAACATGTTTTGCCTCTTGGTGTTGAATCGCTGAATGCCTGCTCAACTGTACATTGCTTCAGACAGACTCTTCTGCTAAATGTCATGTATTAACTTCATTGATTGTTTGGTTAATTGACTGACTGGGTGATCAATTGATTTGTTTGGTTGCTTGATCAGTTAATGGATTGATTGGCTGGTTGATTAACTTGATAGTTGGTGGATTGTTTGTTGATCAATTGATTGGTTGGTTGATTGGTTGATAAATTTTTTGCTTGGTTGATCAATCAATTGGTTGGTTGGCTGATTGATTGGTTGACTGATTAGCTGATATGTTGATTGGTTGACTGATAGATCAATTGATTGGTTGATTGACTGATTGATTGATAGATTGATTTGTTGGTTGGTTGGTTGATTGACAGATTGATTTGTTGATTAATTCATTGGTTGCTTGATTGATTGTTTGGTTTGTTGATTGATTGATTGTTTGGTTGATTGACTGATGAATTGGTTGGTTAATTGATTGATAGGTTGATCAATTGATGGGTTGGTTGGTTGACTGATTGATCAGCTGGTTGGTTGGTTGACTGACTGATTGATTGATAGATTAGTTTGTTGATTGATAGGTTAATCAATTGATGGTTTGGTTGGTTAACTGATTGATCAATTGGTTGGTTGGTTGATTGACAGATTGATTGGTTCATTGATTCATTGGTTGGTTAATTGTCTGGTTTGTTGATTGATTGATTGTTTTAATTGATTGGTTGTTTGATTGATAGATAGACTGGTTAGTTATTCATTGGTCGGCTGATTGATTGTTTGATTTGTCGATTGGTTGATTACTTGATTGGTTGGCTGATTGATTGGTTGTTGATTGGTTGTTGATTGACTGACGGATAGATTGGTTGGTTGATTGATGGGTTGATGGGTCAGTTTGTTGACTGATTGATTATTTGGTTGGTTTATTGACAGATTGATTGATTGATTCATTGGTTTGTTGATTGATTGTTTGGTTTGTTCATTGGTTAATTGATCGATCAACAGGTGATAAAGGAGATCGTGGTGACCGAGGGACCCCTGGTAAATCCGGACAGGACGGATCCCCGGGATTCAGAGGTGTTACAGGGCCCAAAGGCAGTAAAGGAGGCCCCGGAGCCCCTGGAGACCCCTGCAAAGTCCAGCAGTCGTCCTTCTCGGTGGGCCGCCGCAAAGCTCTGCACAGCGCAGATTACTACCAGACGCTGATCTTCGACACGGTGTTCGTCAATCTAGGGGAACACTTCAACATGTTCAAAGGCAAGACCTCATTGTGCAATGTACCAGCACCTGTGTGTGTGTGTGTGTGTGTGTGTGTGTGTCTCTGAATGCCTCCTCAACTGTGTGCCGGCTGTTCTGTTGAGCATCTGCTAAATGACTGAACGTACAGTGAACTGTGTTGTTTTCCTCCATCATAGGCAAGTTCTACTGCGTGGTTCCCGGCGTCTACTTTTTCAACCTGAACATCCACACCTGGAACCTGAAGGAGACGTACCTGCACGTGATGCAGAACGAGCGGCCGCAGGTGATCCTGTACGCGCAGCCCAGCGAGCGCTCCATCATGCAGAGCCAGAGCATCATGCTGCCGCTGGAGACCCACGACACCGTCTGGGTGCGGCTCTACAAACGACAGCGCGACAACGCCATCTATAGCGACCACAGCGATGTCTACGTCACATTCAACGGACACCTGGTGGCTCCCAAAGGCTGAAGAGCTGAGAGATTAGAGGAGGGACCGCCACTGGCAAATGTGTGTGTGAGTGTGTGTGTGTGTGTGTGTGCATTGTGTGTGGTGTTGTTTTCCTTTTGTGTGTGTTCACTTTGTTGTTTTAATCCTGTGTGTGTTCACTGTGTTGTGTTGTTTAGATTATGTGTGTGTGTGTGTGTGTGTATGATGTGTTGTTATAATTCAGTGTGTATCTGTTTTATGTGTGTTATTTTAAGTGTGTGTATGTTCAGTGTGTATATATATATATATGAGTGTGCATGTTTTTAGTTTCTGTGTATTCACTGTGCGTACATTGTGTGTATGTTCGATGTGTTTGTGTGTATTCTGATGTGGGTTTGTGTGTCTGATGTGTGTGTACATCTGTTGTATATATGTGTGTCTATGTGTGTGTTTATTGTGTGTAGAGTATTTGCTTGTACGCATGTTTGTCTTTGTGTGTTCATTGTGTGTGTTATATTATTATATAAGTGTGTGCATTTTCAATGCATTTGTGTGTGTGTGTGTGTGTGTTGTGTGTTTTCACTGTGTCTGTGTGTCTTTGTGTGTTCATTGTATGCATGTTCTTTGTGTGTGTGTGTGTGTGTGTGTGTGTGTGTGTTTGCATTTGTACATGGGCTTGTCTTTGTGTGTGTGTGTGTGTGTGTGTGTGTGTGTATGCGTATGCGTGTGTTTGGCTGCTGTGGAGTGTGTGCAGTTTACATTGCAGGGCAAAACAAAGTATTTTTGAGTTACATTTACTAAAACCCAGAGTTTACTCTGATCAGTGTCCAGCTTTACTGAATTCTCTGTGGATCTGTGATTCGCTTTCAGGGAAATAAAGTCTGGAGTGTGTCTGAATTTCTTTAATCTTCACTAAAGGTGCCTGAAAATGACATTTACAGTTGTTGTCAGATGTTGTTTGTATGAAGTGGCGCTAATCTGTACATTGACACACACACACACACACACACACACACACACACACACACACACGCGTGCACTTCAGCAGAGGAAAGCCAGCATGTCTCTGTTACCTGTGTATGTTTATATGGTTTCTATTAAATTCAGCAAGTAAATACTGAACTGCTCAGGTGTGTTGATTTACAGTGCTTCAGTCTGTCGTCTCAATATTTATGAGCCCTAAAATAAACCTTTAAATGAGACATATGCATATCATGATGGCAAGAATATCAAACCCTACAATTTTACTTAAAAAACACCAAAATTCTAATAATAACGTGACGATAAAACTGAAACATGCAACAAAACAATAACTAAGGAGGGCGGGGCTTATAAAAAGTATAGTTGTGTTACTATAGCAACTACAAAATCACCCCAATATATCAATGTTACCATAGCAACGACAGAATCATAACAGATCAATTACTATAGTTGTCGTGTTACCATAGCAACTATTAAATGACCACAACAAATCAAGTAGTATAGTTGTTGTGTTACTATAGGAACTATAGAATCACCAAAACAGATCAGTTACTATAGTTGTCATGTTACCATAGCAACTACAGAATCACAACAGATCAGTTACTTTAGTTGTCATGTTACCATAGCAACTATTAAATGACCACAACAGATTAATCATTATAGTTGTCGTTTTACCATAGGAACTAAAAAATGACCACAACAAATCAATTACTAAAGTTGTCGTGTTACCATAGTATCTATAGAATCACCACAACATATCAATGTTACCATAGCAACTACAGAATCACAACAGATCAGTTACTATAGTTGTCGTGTTACCATGGTAACTATAGAATCAGCCCAACGTATCAATGTTACCAAAGCAACTACACAATCACAACAAATCAATTACTTTAGTTGTCATGTTACGATAGCAACTGTAGAATCACCACAACAGATCAATTAGGCTACTACAGTTGTCGTGTTACCATAGTAACTGATGAATTACCACAGCAGATGATATACACAGTATGGTTCCAAAAACAAACACAATCAGTATATTTGTCACGAGAGAGATATAAATCTGCTGAGAGGTGTTTGTGTTCGGGTGTCCACTGAAAACAACAGCATCATGCTGTATTGCCTGCTGAAAGCACACTCTGGCCAAATCACACACACACTTCACAACAAACAGCGCTTCACAGTCCAGACTGAATGTGGGCAGAAACAAGACTAACAACACCAGAAACAACTGCTCACTCAACACAACGGTGAGTAAAGTCTGATGGAGAAACACGAGCGACTGACCTCCAGCATCTGCTGTGTGTTTTGCTGGTGCTCTGTGGAGTTTGGTGTTCAGTTGAAGTAATGAGCACATACCGCCCTCTAGTGTGCACTGATGTCACTAATAAAGGCTTGAAGAGACCCTTCACAAATGAACGATGGTTCTAAATAAACATTACAACTGTAATAACCACACTACCATTTATATAACCAAAGCTTCAGTACAAATACCATGGTTAAACTAGTGTCACTGTAATAAAACCATGGGATAACACAAATTACCCATGCTTTTTAGATAGTAAAACCGTAGTAGGCGACACGTGTTTTTTCGGGTGCATTGAATACAATTCACTGTTTTTACTACAAATACCATGGTTAAACTAGTGTTCCTGCAGTTAGATCACGGTATAGCACACATTAACCATGTTTTTTTATGTATTAAAACTATTGTACTCAGTGCAACTGTATACTACAAATAGCATGGTTAAACTAGACAGACCATGGTACAATACAAGTAAACCATACTTTACCTAAGCCTAGTACAAGAGTAGTGAGCATGCTTTGCTTTGACTCAACTTCAATTTGTATATCCAGTTTCAGCACAAATGCCAAGGTTAAACTTGTAGTAACCATGTTTTTTGACTGCACAATTCCATATCACCCTAACATTTTAAATATTGTGATGTTATGTTAAAGATTATAATATACTAACCCACTAAATCAAATATTTAAGATTAAGGCTGCATTAAACTACAAAATTGTGATGCTCAGAAATGAATCTCTGACCCATATGTGTGAATTTACCACAGTAAAACACTCACGGCTGTCTCTGATTTTACTGTAGTCTAGTTTAACCTGGAGGAAGGCAAGTAGAAATACACAAAGAGGTTTTTAAATTAATTTATTATAGTTTTTGTCATAGAATTTGTTATCTGTAATTTAGGTTAACATATAGCCATTCATATACACAAAACAAAAAGGATCGTATAAACTCATTTAATGTACACACACTCCTTCATAGCAGTGCAGGAGAGAAATACGCTCGTCTTCTCACACACTCTCATCCTTTTCCCGTTGACACTCTGTTCATCTGACTGCAGATTCAGCATGACCAACTCTCCTGCACACACACACACACACACACACACACACACACACACACACACACACACACACACAAACGAGATTGGAGGAGAGAGTGAGGAGAATGGATGTGATTGGAGGACAGAGAAAGGAGAATGGACGGTATTGGAGGAGTGTGAGAAGAGAATGGACGTGATTGGATGAGTGTGAGGGGAAAATGAATGTGATTGGAGGAGTGTGAGAGGAGAATGGACGTGATTGGATGAGTGTGAGAGGAAAATGAATGTGATTGGAGAAGTGTGAGAGGAGAATGAATGTGATTGGAGGAGTGTGAGAGGAGAATGAACATGATTGAAGGAGTGTGAGAGGAGAATGAACGTGATTGGAGGAGTGTGAGGGGAGAATAGATTTGATTGGAGGAGTGTGAGAGCAGAATGAACGTGATTGGAGGAGTGTGAGAGCAGAATGAATGTGATTGGAGGAGTGTGAGGGGAGAATAGATTTGATTGGAGGAGTGTGAGAGCAGAATGAATGTGATTGGAGGAGTGTGAGAGGAGAATGAATGTGATTGGAGGAGAGAATAAAGGTGAATTTTCCGCGGCACATTAAATGTCAGATGACAGGAGGGCTAAAACTGGTTTGATTATGAACAGAACCCCATACAGTGCATCAATAATAGTGATCTCGTACACGGTTACATGTCATGATGAGAAGAAACATTAAACATCAGCAGAAAATATAACGACAGAAAACAATCCTTTAATATAGTAAAAGCAGAACCTACAGAATAAGTTACGCTGTGAAGAGACGCAGTGCAGATATGATGAACAGTTCCACCACACTGGAGGACTCGGATCAAGGCCGGACAATCACAGGATGCTCACTATTATTTCCTGAAAAGTGTGTTTGTGTGCGTGGTCATGTTTTTATATCCTAGTGGGGACTTCAAGGTGACTTGTAAAGACTTCAATTGAGAAAACAAACCTATAAATCAGACACAATAAAGCATTTATAAAATGTAAAAATCCACAAACATCATTAAAGCCAAGAGAAGAGCCCACAAGGAGAGAAAAACAGACATTTGTGTGTGTGTGTGTGTGTGTGTGTGTGTGTCCTGAGTGGTGTTTGACTCACTTGAACACACATCATCTCATCTTCAAACACAAGATAAAGCTGATAATGACACCCAGAAGGCTTCAATCATCTGTATGCATTTAAGCTCACATGACATTCAGTGTCCATATGTCAGCGCTACTATTAAACCTGTGTGTCCATCTGCTGATCACAAACGGCCCGTGAGCTGCGGGTGACCCACAAAACAAATATACAAAAGCCCAAGTCAAAATCTACACAAGTATGCAAACACACACACGTCAGAGATTATTGTAAACACACTTGATCTGGGGTCAGTTTCTTCATTCAGTCATGATGGAGCAACAGCTTTAGAGTGTTCAGTGAAGACTGCAATACACTGTAATGCACGTTTATTTATTATTTATGTTTTCATTTGTCATGCGTGTCCATTTTTATAAAGTCTATGATGTATAGTGCATCAAAAATAATGTGTAGTGTATTCCAGATCGCATATGTTGTGTGTTTCACCTTATAATGCTTTAAAGTTGATGGGCGGGGCCAAGATATATGTGAGAGTATTACCTGATTGGCTCACGTCACTTTTGTGCCCACTGTTGCTCTCCAATCATCTAGCGCTCTTTAACTCCACCCACCAATCTGATGCTTATTTGCATACAGGCCAATATCTCAGCATCCAATCAACAACTTGAATTAAATCAAGTCCCCGCCTCCACATTTCCACAGTGTCACAATACTGAAGAAGCTTTTCATTGTGGCTTTAGTCAGTATTTTAATGAAGGATGCTCTATCGCCCCCTTGAGGTTCAACAGTACTACAGCATGTGTGTTTGCATACTAGCGTAAATAATGAACAGTTCTAACCATCCCCATCATGTTTAGGATGAATGATATGGAGCGAGAGGACGGGATGGAGGGATGAGAATGAAGAAAGAGAGAGATGTTTCACACAGAGTCAGATAAGAACAGCATCTCTCTCCTTTGACAGATCGGTCTTCCCTTTTCTACACAGAAACAGGATAGTAATAAATTAGATAAATAATGTAAACAACAACAACATTTACAACAGCAAACAACACAAAACAAAAATGACAATAAGAACTGCAAAACAGTGAACGTTTGTGGACAGAGAGAGAGAGATTTATCATCTGAAGCATCATCATTCACGCTGTACTATAGTCATGTACAGTAAGTACTGCAGTGTTTTTCAACTGTACTATAGTAAAGTGTATTGTACTGTTTTTATAATAGTATTTACAACTCTGTGTGTTAACAAATCAATACTACAGTGGACTGATAAACTGTAATAAATACTGTAGGATACCTACATTTTTACTGCAGTAAACTGTGGTGTATTGTGGTATAATATACCCTATAGTTGTGGAAATCTACAGTATTGTGACATTTGTTTATATTATTATAGTTGTTCTGTTACTATAGCAACTCTAGAATCACCACAACAGATCAATTGCTGTAGTTGTTGTTACTATAGCAACTATAGAATCACCACAACAGATCCATCGCAATGGTTGTTGTGTTCCTATAGCAACTATAGAATCACCACAACAGTGCTTTACTACAGTATGGTTCAAAAACACTACAATATTTACTAAATGTTACTATAGTAACCGTGCGCTAAACACTCAACACACAATCCCATCAGAGCGACTGCTGTGACACAAATCCAGAGCTGGATAAATCACATCAAATGTTCTTGTAAAACAATGGCACAGTGGTTGTCCAGATATGAGTTTGGCTCTCTTGCCTGCAAAATAGGAGGTCAAGTCATGAGGTCATTCATAAGGCGGTTAATAAAGAGATATTTCTGCTCATGTAAACTGCTCGATATGCAGATGTGAGTTGATTCAAACACACAGATCGGAGACATGCGATTCCATCTCGAGTGCATCTACTAGGGCTGACATGATAAATCAATGCATTGTGAATCGAGAAATGATTCTGATTAAATTTTCTATATGCATTGCAATTCTCTCTTGAACTGATTGAACTTGAACTTTTTACCACCAGATGGTGCTGTATGCTAAAAAGTATAATCTCCCAATTATAACACTTAAACATAGAACAATCATTAATAAACTTAATGATTTAATAATGAAAATGTTAACGTGAATGCATTTAACTGTTAAAACTAGCATTAACTGCAGTCTGACGTTAAAAACTAGCCTAAAAAATAGCCTAGGGCACCATCTGCCGCTCAAAACTAGCCTAGAGAATCGTTTGTTGTTCTAAAACTAATCAAGAGCGCCATCTGCTGTAATAAAACAAGCATAGAGCGCCATGTGCTGTTCAAATCTAGCCTAGAGCACCATCTGCTGTTATAAAACTGGCCTAGAGCGCCATCTGCTGTTATAAATCTAGCCTAGAGCACCATCTGCTGTTCAAAATTTGTCTAGAGCATCATTTGCTGTTCAAAACTAGCCTAGAACACCATCTGCTGTTATAAAACTAGCCTAGAGCTCCATCTGCTGTTCGAAACTAGTCTAGAGCGCCATCTGCTGTTCAAAATTAGTCTAGAGCGCCATCTGCTGTTCGAATCTAGCCTAAAGCACCATCTGCTGATACAAAACTAGTCTAGCACACCATCTGCTGTAATAAAATTAGCCTAGAGCGCCATCTGCTGTTCGAAATTAGCCTAGAGCGCCATCTGCTGTTCGAATCTAGCCTAGAACACAATCTGCTGTTACAAAAGTAGTCTAGAACACCATCTGCTGTTATAAAACTAGCCTAGAGCGCCATCTGCTGTTCCAAATTAGCCTAGAGCGCCATCTGCTGTTCGAATCTAGCCTAGAGCGCCATCTGCTGTTCGAAATTAGCCAAGAATGGTATATGCAGCTAAAACTACCCTAGAGCACCATCTGCTGTCAAAAACAAGCCTAGATCGTTGTCTGCGGTTCAAAACTACCCTCGAGCACCATCTGCTGGTAAACACAAGCCTAGAGCGCTATCACTAGCCTAGAGGACCATCTGTGTTCCAAAAATTGCCCTAGAGCGCCATCTGCTGTTAAACACTAGCCTATAATAACTAGTCTAGAGCGACATCTGCTGTTCAAAAGTTCAGAATTGATACCAGAGGGACTGGCAATGCATTCAAAAATCTAAAAATTGATCGATGAATCACAGCAGCCCAAACATACAGCGCACAGCAGAGGAAGGGTCGATCCTAGAGGCCTGAAGCGAGCTGCAGAACGGATCATCAAACACACGAGCACCTGTCTCTCTCTCTCTCTCTCTCTCTCTCTCTCTAAGATCCGTCTCTATCTTTAGGCTGTTTACACATGTAGGAATGGCAGGACTGCAGACAGTGACATGAGCAGGGCACACAGAGGCGTCACAGCCGAGCGCCCTTTAAAGCACACACTAGTGAGTAATCGTTTGTTTGCATGATTTGATGACCCTCAACCGCGGGCCGTAGATAATTCAGCGTGACGGTTCAGTGGCAGCAGTTTAACCCCTCACACAGATACCTCCTATATCTGGAGATCTGTTTTTAGCTGAGATCATGTTCTGTGGAAATGATCTGTTCTACTGCTGTAATCAGACGCCTGTGGGAGTTTATGTGGAACTTAAAGGTCCTGAGTAGAGCTCTGAAATGAGGATTCGTAATTCAGTGTTTGACAATTCACTGAGAGTAAGCGGAACTGAAGGCGGTGGAGACACTAATGCAGGTCTGATGTGGACTTCAACACCCCCAGATGAAGACAGAATGGCTGCTGTCAGGATTTCTCGCGCTGTAAATGTAATTCCCCACACGTCCCGCATGATCTGATCTCTGAGCGAAGGGAATTTCCAGCCCAGGATTTCATAATAGAAACTGTTTCCTGCTTTCACTTAAGACATTAAAACCCAAGAAACACTGTGTGGCTCTTTTCCATATCTGAGTCCACCCTGATGAGCAATGCTGAGCTCACAACAGCTGCTGTTAGCAATGATTTCAGCATTTACGCCATGGTGAATGTAACTTATAGAAATCTGAAACATGGAAATATATGCAAATTATATACAGTCAAGCTGTAAAGTATTCAGACCCCTGGCAGATTCTGACTGACACGCTCTGTTCAAATGTAAATAAAAGCTGAGCAATATTTGTTTCCACAATGATGCCTCTTGTACAGCGCCATATTATCTTTTGGCAGAGGTCTGGCTCTATTTCATACATGAAAAGGCCAAATATGAACTTGCATGTCAGAGTTAATTTGCATATATCAGATTTGTGTGAGGGTGGAAAGCAATTGTTTCTCATGGGGACGTCTGTAAAGGAAAACCTGCTTTCTGATGGTGAATCCTACAAATGTGGAACTGCAGATGTCTTGTGATCAATCACATGCTACAGTTCAGATTCTCAAATATGGCATGGAAAATTCCTGAAGAGTTTCACCCTAAATCAAATCAAACTGAACTCACACTGGGTCAGCATCGACAGCAGTCATCGTCAATTAAACACAACTTTATAGGATAGGCAATAATAAGTGGACTCACGGACACTAGATTACTAGCACTTCACTAACGCAAATGTCCATTTTTAAGACAAATTAGTGCAAATAACCTTGAAGTGCAACTGTACGGTGCAAGAGGGATTTACAGGACGGATCTCCTATATAGACACACAGAGATGTGGATTTGGACGGCAATTAAATCACCACATGACTGTTGTTTGTTAGATATTTCAGCCAGGGATTTTTTCACATGTGTCATGAGAGAAAAACACCAACATTCTGGATTTAGATGACAATAAAATCCACTTATAGCTCATGAAAAATCCCTTTCGTCCCCCTAAAACACATTTACCCTTCATATAGGACTTTCAGCCTTGATTTTTCCATGAAGCTCCTCGAAGTGCATTCTCATATCATGGCTTTTTTTTAAGGATTGATTAGAATATCTAAATTTGGCAAAAAGAAGTTTCCTCAGAAGGCCGCAGATGATTCGGGTTGATCTTTGTGTTGCACTGCAGCTCTGATATCTTAAAACTCAACAGAGCTCGTCTTGTTTTATCTGACATCTCCTCAATAGTGTGCACAACATGGCTGTGGGTCACATTATCACAAACTAAATATCTAACAGCAACAGAAAACAGCTCTCTCCCAGCTTTTGCGTCAGGATTTCTCAGACAGGAATCTCGTTTGTGTGAGTGAAAATCTCCCATATCTGCTCCATCAGAGCTCAAACAAAGCCCTGCTTCTCTCTCTCTCTCTCTCTCTCGTCCACAAACTCATTCAGAACAGCTCACAATGGTACACAAAGATTTTTTTTCTGACTGAAGAA
>NC_133181.1:465000-467500 GCF_049306965.1 Danio rerio
GGAAAACTGACAAGACTCAAAAACAAAGCACACACACGGACAGACACACACACACGGACAGACACACACACACACACACACACACACACACTCAGTTTCAGCATACAGGAATGAAAGTCTGATGATCTGATCAAATCAAACACCTCTGAACAGGACAGAGAGAAGCAGGAAGCTGTCATTAGAAAACAGGAAGTGCACAGCTGGAGGTGTGTGCATGTGTGTGTGATTGTGTGTGTGCAGAACCCCCCCCCTAACGGACGCCAGTGGAACATTCCATCATACAAACACACTCAGAGGTCAAACACAGGTCAGCTCCATTTTGGCTGCAGTAGGTGTGTTCAGCTGTAAGGAGACACCGCTGCACACACACACACACACACACACACACACACACACACACACACACACACACACACAGGCGTGTTTATTTCAGACTCTGCTGTTCTGCTGTTTATATCAGGTCTGCCGCGCTGCAGGAATAAAGCTGACTGCACTTCTGCTTCTGAGTATGAGTATGAACTCTCCTGCAGCTTCTGTCCGTGACGTTTGTCCGTCTGGGCTATGTGTCAATGTTTTTACTCAGCAAACAATGACTAAAGTAAGTTAGCTCTGTTAATGAAAAGCAGGATTTATTCATGTTTTCAATATATTAAAAATAGATTTGTGTTTATTATGCAAACTTTAATGAGCAGCTGTGCTGAAAATCCTCTGTGTGGACAGAGCTGTGTGTCCACAGTCATACTGGGCTGACAGAACTCAATCAGTCTCTTTAATGGAAATTTCCAGCTGTTAAAATAGGATCCAAACACCTCCCACTCTGAGGCCAACCACAACAGGACGTAGGAGTGGAGTTTCCCTGCCCACCGAATTGATTGACAGCCTCATATTAGCATGTAGTAACGTGTAAACTCAAATCAACAAGACCGGACATGCACAAAACAACCTGGATTAGCAGATCTGTTCAGCGCTCTGTGATCATCAGATGAGTTCATGAGTGAGTTTCACGAGTTCAACACGTGTGTAAATCAGAGCATGTGTGTAATGAATTACAGTGTCTTGATCAGCACAGCCGCATGTCAATACAGTTATAAAAGAAGACGCTTCAATCTCAGTTTGTGGATGTGAAGTGCAGTTTATTTATAAAGTCGAGAGGATCTCGTGCTGATGATTGATCACAGCCGGTCCCTCATTATTCAATTCATGATTGACCAATCAAATGATTCCTAAGCCACTATAAACACCCTCAGCTCCATATCACAGCCAGCTTCACTTTGAAGAATCCCCCCTTCCACCCCTACTCCTCCTCCTATCCTAGATGGGTGGCTCAGTGGTTAGCACTGTTGCTTCAAAGCAAGAACGTCACTGGTTCTAGTGCTTTCCAAGCCAGCTGATGTTTCTGCGCTGAGTTCTCCCCGTGCTAAGGTGGGTTTCCCCCGGGTTCTCTGGTTTCCTCCCACCATGACCAATCTGACATGATGTTGAAGTCCTGTGCCTGCTGGGAATATTTGTGCTAACATTACAGAGACTCTATAACACTGAATGAATGTTCTGCCAACGTTACATGAAGAACGTTTGTTTGTGGAGAGAAGCTTCTGAGTCTTTGTCTATCTCTGGATGATCTTTAATGTCAGCTTATTGATGTTGGTCACAGTGAACTCCTCTAATACAAACATTTTAATGACCCCAGGCTCACTATACATACGTACCCCTGTACATATTTCTGCAGAGCGCCAAATACGGCCCAGGAGGCTCGTTTTTTGCTGTTTTTGTGAATCCACCAGAGGGCGCTGTGTACACTTCAGATCTCTAGTTACTCTCGTGAGTGCCATTCTCACCTGCTGATCTCACATAAATCCACCAGAGGCCGCTGTCCACTGACTGATCGATTGACCCACCTTCCTCCTTCCCTAAACCCAACCGATAGTGTTTTAAAAGCAATCCAGAAAATAAAGCCCTCACTGGCTGCTGGATTTTTACCACGTTTTCAGATTTTACTACATTCTCACCCTGTTATTTACCTGTTTATTTTATTTTTATGGCTTTTTTATTAGGCCTGCTTGCTGGAACTGTTCTTTGCTAGACTCGAACCCTGCATCGTGGTCAACTCTTCTTTGCGTCTCAAGTCCGCTGACATACGTTGTGAGCCACTGGGCAAGCTGATAATAACAGAAAAGCTGTTTACACGGAGGTATTCGTCAGCTGGTACCGCAAAAACAAACAGAAGTTGACAGCGGCATTGTGCTGTCCCGTGTATCGAAGGCCAGCTAGTGAAGTGCTGTGCAGGTAACCTCACTCCTCTGACCTCTAGAGGTGCTCTAGTAACAGATGCTAGAGGCCATGGTCTTTAGCCTACTTGGTAAAGCAACCAACTCCCATGTGGAAGGTTGCTGGTTCGATACCAGCTCAGAGCGGGTTGGGTGGTGTGAAGACCGGTGGGGTTACACCACCTTTATAGATGAAATGCAGACACACACACACCTCTGGATACATAACTTGTGAT
>NC_133181.1:472500-535000 GCF_049306965.1 Danio rerio
AAAGTGCAACAACCAGACGAGATCATCGCTTTACATGATCTCAAACTCGATTCCTGGAGAGCCGCAGCTCCAACCATCTCCAACTCACACCTGCTTAATAGTCTCTAGTAGTCTCGAACAGTGTTTCTCAACCATGTTCCTGGAGGAGCACCGGCACTGCATGTTTTGGATGTCTCCATTGTCTGTCACACCCATCTTCCAGTCTAATCTGATATTTTGAATCGGGTGTGTTTGGATAAGGAGACATGGAGAATGTGCAGAGATGGTGCTCCTCCAGGAACGTGGTTGAGACACACTCTGATTAGGCTGATCAGCTGTGTTTGATTAGGGTTGGAGCAAAACTGCAGAGCAGCGGCCCTCCAGGAATTGAGTTTGAGACCGATAAAACCAATAAAAGAAGAAAAAATATCATCAGAAATACTGTGAAAATTTCATAAATACTTTAAAAAGAAAAATAATTATAAGAAGGAAGAATAGTTTCGCCCTCAACTGCATTAATAATAATTATTATTCAAATATATTCATACATTTCAAACATCATGCGGAACAAACAACATATAGCCACACGCGCACGCGCGCACACACACACACACAATATATAAAATGCTTGTTTCCTCACAATATCAACACAAATCTATTAAGTTAATCATTTTAATAAATTTAAGTAGATTGAACATAAAACATTTAACTTAACAGTGTGTTTTTCTTCTGTAAGAGCTACATAACGAGATATTATTTCCCTGCTTTTGTTTAAGCTTTGTAATAAAATAAAATATAATAAAATATAATTATAAATTAAAATATTATATTTCATATTGAGGAATACTAAATAAAATCTTTACCTAATCTTTACTAAAATCGTGTAAACAGGAGTGCTTTAAAAAACTAAATCTGCTGTTTAACCTTGTCTGATCTGTGAAAAAATATTCTGAAAAAAGAGAGAACTGATTCAAGACAATAAATAAATTGCTTAATATTCACTTGAATCTGTTAGTAAAGATTTGCTTTAAAAAACTGACAATAAAAGTAAAATAAATGATAAAAAACAATAAAATGCACAAAAAAATCAGCGTAAATTTAAATAACCTTTTTAAAAACAAATTTTTTTTAATTTACATTCCTTCCATACTTTTTACAATGTCTTTTTTAGCTGTGTGTTGACCATCAGTCTGCATTCCCAGCAGGCCTCAGATCAGCAGATGTTCACTGGTCAGCTGTGTTTCAGTGTGAAACCTGATCTGCAGTCAGTGAAGCAGATGCAGGACAGAGCTGAGTTGTGTTGAGGTGAGGCTGTGAATCCAGGAAAGAGCGTTTATATAAACTTCTGCATCCGGCTCTCTTGCTCATAACATCATTACAGTCTCATGTGTTTTCCCGGAAATCCTGAAGAAAAACACTCACTGTTTTAGCGCCACCTACTGCTCAGTCAAACTAAGAACAACTGGGAATGTGTCCTGAAGCCATGCACATCTGAAACAAAGGCGTCTGGAGAGTTTTATCCACAGATGTGCAAAATACAACAGCGAAACATCAAATATGATGAACACCGCAGTTCTGACTCATCTATAAATATTCTGTCATTTTAATAAAATTAAAAGAACATCAAATTAAAACATGCTGTTATAATAATCTATTATAATAAGTTCATAGTAAATACCAAAGTGTTTTTGAACTGTACTATAGTAGTAAAGTGTATTGTGCAGTATATACTATAGTATATATTATGTAATGAATGCTGCAGCATGCTCTATAATTAAGCACTAAATACTGTAGTATACTTTATTTGTACTGCAGTAAACTGGTGTATTGTGGTATAATATACACTACATTTCTAGAAAACTACAGTATTGGCTCATTTGTTTATAATACAATAGATGTTGTGTTACCGTAGCAACAATAGAATAACCACAACACAGTTTTGCTGTATTGCCATAGAAACTAAAGAATCAGGACAATAGAGTAATTTCTCGATGTTGTTACCATGACAACTGTAGATTCACCACAAAAGATTTGCTGCTGTATTACCATATATAGCAACTATACAATCAGAACAACAATTTCTATAAATGTTGTTACCATAGCAACTGTAGAATCACCACAACAGATTTGCTGCTGTATTACCATAGCAATTATAGAATCACCACAACAGAGAGTAATTTCTATAGATGTCGTTACCATGGCTGCGACTCAGTGGCGTAGTGGGTAGCGCGCTCGCCTCACAGCAAGAAGGTTGTTGGTTTGAGTCTCGGCTGGGTCAGTTGGTGTTTCTGTGTGGAGTTTGCATGTTCTCCCCGTGTTGGCGTGGGTTTCCTTCAGGTTCTCCGGTTTTCTCTGGTTATAGGGGAAATGGGTAATTGAAATTGTCTGTAGTGTATGAGCGTGAATGAGAATGTATGGGTGTTTCCCAATGATGGGTTGCAGCTGGAAGGGCATCCACTGCATAAAACATTTGCTGGATAACTTGGCGGTTCATTCCGCTGTGGCGACCCTTGATGAATAAATGGACTAAGCCGAAAAGAAAATAAATGGTACCATAGTAACTATAATCACCACAAACGATTTGGTGCTGTGTTACCATAGCAACTATAGAATCAGCTCAACAGAGTATTCTCTATAAATGCTGTTACCATAGCAACTGTAGAATCACCACAACAGATTTGCAGTTGTGTTACCATAGCAACTGTAGAATCACTACAACAGATTTGCAGTTGTGTTACCATAGCAACTGTAGAATCAGCACAACAGAAAGTAATTTCTAGATGTTGTTACCACGGCAACTGTAGAATCAGCACAACAGATTAAGTCAAATACTTCACTACAGTATGGTTACAACACTAGTATTTACTATGAGTTACTATAGTATAATTTCATGCAGCAGAAGACCCAAACGCTGAAGTGTGCATCCAGCTGTATTCACACAGATGTAGATTTTTAATCAAGCTTCTATGTTTATTATAGGAAGGCACTAAAACTCCAATAACACACCGAAACAGACAGACAGACAGACAGACAGACGACTGCAGAACTGCTCTCGGTGACTTTACATGAAGCAGACAAGCAGGTCAGAGAACGTGAAGGGGTAAAACTGAAGAGTAATGAGCAGACGTCACCGTGAGTGAACACAGTCTCTTCCCTTTTATAGAGTCAGTCCAGCTCCTCCATCCACCACACAGTCAGAGACAACGGACTGCGCTCACAGATGAGTGTGTGTGTGTGTGTGTGTGTGTGTGGTCACTGCGGCCCTAGCTCTGCGCTCACAGTCTGGCTGTCGTTGTGGTCTTTCCCCCAGAGCCGGAAGAACTGGGTGAAGTCCACGTATGGCGGCACACGGCCCGTCTCGTCCGGCTGCGCTGCCTGGTTGCTCCTCTGCCGGAACAGGCTGCCGTCCCCCGAGCTGGAGCTGGAGCTCTGCGTGTGTGTGTTCGTCGACTGCAGCGTCGTCGAGGGGCTCTGATTGCTGGGCGGAGCACAGACAGGGGGAGGGGTGGAGTCAGAGACACAGGTGAGGGCGGGGGTGGAATCAGAGATACATGTGGGGGCGGGGTCAGGGAGACAGGTGAGGATGGAGGACGGGTTAGAGATATGAGTGATGATGGGGGTGGAGTCAGAGAGACCAGTGAGGATGGAGGAGGGGTCAGAGAGACGGGTCAGATTGGGGGTGGGTTCAGAATAAAGGGTGAGGATGGGGGGAGGGTCAGATATATGGGTAGGGGCGGGGTTAGAGTGACAGAATGGTAAAGGGGTGTGGTCAGGAAGCTCACTGATAGGCTGTAAGGTGTCTATGGTCAGGGGGATCAGAGGAGTCATTAGACTACAGTTAAGTAAGGGGCCGCAGAGACAGATGGATGAGTTGATTTATGACCCACAGCTTTATGTACAGTTACAAACACATGCAGCTCCACAACACATCAGTGACGTGTGCTGTACTTCACTCTAGTCAATCTAGGGCCAATATATTTGCAAAATAAAAGAAAGTTTTGCTTAATACTTTGTCTTTTGTTTGCAAAACTTTCTTTTATTTTGCAAGTATATATGGCCCTAGCCTGTTACCTGATTACTTGGCAGTGTGTGTGTGTGTGTGTGTGTGTTTGTGTGAGTGTTACCCAGCAGTGGGCGTGTCTCCCTCCAGTGTGGATGAGGTGCTGGAGCCATTGGTCAGCGTTCCCTGAGCCGGCATGACCAAAGACAGAGTCACGCTGGTTTTACTGGTGCTCTGATGGTTTGAGTATGGCACAGACACTGGGTAGATCCGGCCTCCTGAAACACAAACGCACACACACACACACATTATTGAATATATATATATATACATATACACAGGTCAAACCATTGTTGTCCAATGACATGCCTAATTAACGTGACATGCCTAGTAAACCTAATTAAGCCTTTAAAATGCTCATTACTAGTGATATATTATGTACTGTCATCATGGTAAAGACAGAAAGCAGCAGTTTCTCTGTGTTAAACAGGAGTTGGAGGGCTAATATTCTGCTGCATGTACTGAACAGAAATGATGTTGGTGTGTGTGTGTGTGTGTGTGTGTGTGTGTGTACCTTGTGTTGGTGTGAGCGATCCGTCAGCGAGTGTGTAGTTGATGACTCTGATCAGCAGGGTCATGTCCTCGTGGTGAGCGCAGTGTTGCGCCCTCTGTCTGCCGCTCACGAACACATCATGATGCAGACGCTTCACCCGCTCCACCACCGCCTGCGCCGCGGCCTCCAGACTGCCCTGCTGCGCCAGCTCCGCCGCCACCATCGCCACCACCTCCTGCAGGCCATATCAAAGAGACAGAGCAGTTAGGCCACGCCTACATGGGGAATTAACACACCTACTCAGGAATCAAAAGAGACAGAGCACATTTAGGCCACACCCACAAGTGAATAAATAGAAACTGTGCATTTAGGACACACCCACTTAGGGAAGCAATAGAGATAGAAATAATTTAGGCCACACCCTCTCAGAAATCATTAGTGACAAAGCATTTAGGCCATGCCCCCTCTGGGGAATCTTTAGTGACAGAAAGCATTTAGGCCACACCCACTTGGGAATCAACAGAACATGTGCATTTAGGACACGCCCACTCAGGAAATCAATAGAGACAGAAAGCATTTAGGCCACACCCACTTGGGAATAAAAAATGTGCATTTAGGACACGCCCACTCAGGGAATCAATAGAGACTAAAAGCATTTAGGCCACACCCACTTGGGAATCAACAGAACATGTGCATTTAGGACACGCCCACTCAGGAAATCAATAGAGACAGAAAGCATTTAGGCCACACCCACTTGGGAATAAAAAATGTGCATTTAGGACACGCCCACTCAGGGAATCAATAGAGACTAAAAGCATTTAGGCCACACCCACTTGGGAATCAACAGAACATGTGCATTTAGGACACGCCCACTCAGGAAATCAATAGAGACAGAAAGCATTTAGGCCACACCCACTTGGGAATAAAAAATGTGCATTTAGGACACGCCCACTCAGGGAATCAATAGAGACTAAAAGCATTTAGGCCACACCCACTTGGGAATAAATAGAACATTTATATTTAGGACACGCCAACTGAAGAAATCAAAAGAGATAAAGCAATCAGGCCACACCCACTTGGGAATAAATGGAAACTGTGCATTTAGGACACACCCACTCAGGGGATTAAAAAATTGCATTTAGGACACGCCCACTGAGAAATAAATAGAACATTTACATTTAGGACACTCCCACTCAGGGAATTAATAGAGATAGAAAGCATTTAGGCCACACCCACGAAGGAATAAATAGAAACTGTGCATTTAGGACACGCCCACTTAGGGAATCAATAGAGATATAAATAATTTAGGCCACACCCTCTCAGAAATCATTAGTGACAAAGCATTTAGGCCATGCCCCCTCTGGGGAATCTTTAGTGACAGAAAGCATTTAGGCCACACCCACTTGGGAATCAACAGAAAATGTGCTTTAAGGACACGCCCACTCAGGAAATAGAGACAGAAAGCATTTAGGCCACACCCACTTGGGAATAAATAGAACATTTACATTTAGGACACACCCACTGAGGTAATCAAAAGAGATAAAGCAATCAGGCCACGCCCACTTGGGAATAAATAGAAACTGTGCAATTAGGACACGCCCACTCAGGGAATTAATAGAGAAAAAGAATTTAGGTCACGCCCATTTGGGAATAAAAAATGTGCATTTAAGACACGCCCACTCAGGGAATCAATAGAGACAAAAAGCATTTAGGCCACACCCACTTGAGAATAAATAGAAACCATGTATTTAGAACACACCCACTCGGGATAAAAAAATTGCATTTAGGACACGCCCACTGAGGGAATCAATAGAGACAGAAAGCATTTAGGCCACACCCACTTGGGAATAAATAGAACATTTACATTTAGGACACTCCCACTCAGGGAATTACTAGAGATAGAAAGCATTTAGGACACACCCACTAAGGAATAAATGGAAACCATGCATTTAGGACACGCCCACTCAGGAAATCAAGAAACAGAAAGCATTTAGGTCAAACCCACTTGGGAATAAATAGAAACAGTGCCCTTATGCCACGCCCACCCAGGAGATCAATAGACGCAGATAATTTAGGCTACACCCACTTGAGGAATCAATAGACAGATATTTTAGGCCACACCCACTTGGAATATGAACAGGCACCACACCCCCTCAGGGAATATAGAATGTTTGCTAACCTATCTAGCTATGTGGGTTCATGCTAATAGTAAATAAATAATGTATTCTTTATACATATATTGTCGTTCCGTTTGATGATTTGGGTCACATTAATAATATTCACACTTCCCAATGTCTGTTAGGGTGCATGTAGTGTGTATCCATCCGCCCTTATTTTCACATGCACTGTGGTACTCTTTAGCCTGCGAATGTTTCAGTGCACTGGAGGAGTTTTGCAATTGAGACAGCTGACGCCTTATTCAGTGCACTGACTAGTGAACAAGAGCGCTGATTGAGACGCACCCTCTGTGTTTGTGCAGCATCTTGAGCTGATGATTGGTTATTGATCTACCTGGTTGACCTGCTCCGGTCCGTGTGCCGCCTCCAGGGCTTTGATGAGCCCCTCTGACATCAGCAGCAAGAAGCCCGTCACGCCTGCCAGTGATTGGCCGCCGTGGATCTCAGGCTCTGCGATGATTGGCTTATGCTTTGCTGCACTGTGAACATTAGTTAAACACATGTTCGGTTGGTTGCTGCTTTAATAAAAACAAATATTAACCCCTCCTCCTCTCCGCCCCTGTGCTCACTCAGGGCTACTGTTTATGCTAATGAGGGAGAGATGGGCACTAGTGGGCGGGGCTTTCCCCCTCTGATGACACGTGCAAAGGGAGAATGTCAATCACAGTGTGATTATAAACAATACATCTCTTTAATGTGTGTGTGTGTGTGTGATTACTGACAGATGAACACACACCTGAGCACGTCGATGTCTGTGTAGTTGAACTTGACTTTATAATCTCCGATGCGGCGAGTGCTGCTCTGACCTGAGATCACTGCTGTCTGTCTCAAGCGCACCGGATCCAGACCTGCGCAGAACACACACACACACACACACATTTACACACAAACATCACTGAGATCGCACGCACACACATACACTCGTCATATTTCTGCCCACGCTGTTACTTGCAGACTAATGAATGAGTTGTGTTATGTTGTGTTGACTCTGTGTGTGTTGTGCTGTGTGGTGTGTGTTCACCCAGCTGTGCGAGTCTGGTCAGCTCGTCTTCATTATCAGTGGTGTGTGCTCGGCCGATCTGGATCACCTGATTCTGACCATCACTGGTGGTTTTGCACAGGAGAGCTCGATTAGTGCCTGAACACACACACACACACACACACACACACACACACACACACACACACACACACACACACAGAACATTACAGTTACACATTCAGTAGACGCTTACACACATCAACAACTGTAGTGTGCGTGTGTGTGTGTGTGTGTGTGTGTGTAAGAGTGTGTGTTTATTTTCTGTGTGTAAGTGTGTTTCAAACTGATTGTATTTGTGTGTGTTTGTTTGTGTGTGTATGTTAGAGTGTGTGAATAGTGTGTGTATGTATGTATGCATGTGTGTATGTTAGAATGTGTGTGTAGGAGTGCATGTGTAAGAGTGTGTGTGTGTAGTGTGAATAAACAGTTTATTTGTTTGTGTGTAAAACTATGTGTGTATTTGTGTGTGTGTATGTTAGTGTGTGAATGACAGAATGTGTGTATGTGTAAGAGCATGTATGCATGTGTGTAAAAGTATGTATGTTAAAATGTGTGTGTGTGTGTGTGTACATACCTACGTTAGCGATGTAGAGTTTGTTGTTGAGGATGAGCGCCACTATCGCTGTTGCTCCTCCTGAAACCTCCTGCTCTAAAGTCTTCAGACGGTCTGCTATCTTCTGTGTCTGAGCGGACACATACGCACCCTACACACACACACACACACACACACACACTATTGAATGTGTGAGTGTTTGTAACTGTTTGTGAGTGTGTGTGTGTTTATTTGTAAACGTGTGTTTGTGAGTATGTGTGTGTGAGTGTGTTTGTTTGTTTGCAAATGTATGTTTGGGAGTGTGTGTGGTTGTAACTGTGTTTGTGAGTGTGTGTTTGTAAATGTGTGTGTGTGTGTGTTTGTGTGTGTGTGTGTGTGTGTGTTTGTGTGTGTGGTTGTGGTTGTAACTGTGTTTGTAAGTGTGTGTTTGTTAATGAGTGTGTGTGTGGTTTTAACTGTGTTTGTGAGTGTGTGTTTGTAAATGTGTGTTTGTTAATGAGTGTGTGTGGTTGTAACTGTGTTGGTGAAGGTGTCTTTGTAAATGTGTGTGTGTGTGTGTGTTTGTGGTTGTAACTGTGTTTGTGAGTGTGTGTTTGTAAATGTGTGTGTGTGTGTGTGTTTGTGTGTGTGTGTGTGTGTGTTTGTGTGTGTGGTTGTGGTTGTAACTGTGTTTGTAAGTGTGTGTTTGTTAATGAGTGTGTGTGTGGTTGTAACTGTGTTTGTGAGTGTGTGTTTGTAAATGTGTGTGTGTGTGTGTGTGTGTTTGTGGTTGTAACTGTGTTTGTAAGTGTGTGTTCGAAATGTGTGTTTGTTAGGGTGTGTGCGATTGTAACTGTGTTTGTATTTGAGTATGTGTGTGTGGTGTAACTCTGTTTGTGAGTGTGCGTTTGTAAATGTGTGTGTGTGTGTGCGTGTGTGATCGTGGTTGTGGTTGTAACTGTGTTTGTAAATGTCTGTGTTTCTGAGTGTGTGTGTGTGTGATTGTAACTGTGTTTGTGAGGGCGTGTGTTTCTGAGTGTGATACTGTGTTTGTGAGGGTGTGTGTGTGTGTGTGTGTGTGTGATTGTAACTGTGTTTGTGAGTGTGTATGTGTGTGAGTATGTGCATGTGCTCTGTACTGTGTCACTCACTGTGTGAACGAGAGTGTGTGTTTGTTTGTTAGTTTGAATGTTTCTGTTGAGTGTGTGTGTGTGTGTTGAAGTGTGTGTGTGTTGACCTCAGGCAGTTGTGTCTGCAGATTGGCCTTCTCCGCCAGAGCATCATCAATGGTCTCGAAGTAACTCTTCTCTACAACATCAAAGGCCTGACGATTCACAAAGAGACACACACACACACACACACACACACACACACACACGCACACACGCACACTCATTATTCCCGTTGCTCTGCATCAGTGCTGCAGATGAACATAGTAACAGAGCATGAGCTGTGTGTGTTCTCCTTCACCTGTGTGAGTATCCTGCGCACATCCGCGTCAGTGTCCCCGCTGCTCAGCTGACCCAGCAGCAGCTCCGCCGTCAGACACTGACACACGAAACTGGCCACGCGGCTGCCCTCGAACCCGTTAAACACACCGTACAGGAAGCAGGACTCTGTGCTGGGGGCCAACAGGAAGTGACATCAGCACTGGAGTAGGCGGGGTCAGCAGAGGTGTGTGTGTGTGTGTGTGTGTGTGTGTGACTCTACCTGAAGCGGAAGTGTCCGTCTTCATTCGGGTGACTCTGAGTCCCTTTGCCGTCAGGGCCGTACACACAGTTAGGAGACGAACCCACACCACACAGCTGACAGAGAGGAAGGTCATCTGTCCAGCTCTGATTCTACACACACACACACACACACACACACACACACACACACACACACACACACACACACACACACACACACTAAATGTTAAAATTAAATGTATATTACATGTTAAAACATGAACAAACACATATGAAAACATAAACACACACACATACATACATACATACATACATACATACATATGCATATACACACACGCACACAAACACACGCACACACAAACATAAACAAACACACACACACATACATGCATACATAAGCACAAAAACGTGCACGCACACACACATATATGCACACATAAACACACACACACAAACACACACACACACACACACACACACACACACAAACAAACATAAACACATGCATGCATGCACACATGGAAACATAAACACACACATTCACAGTCATGCACAAACACACACACAGACCAACAAACAAACACACATGCAAAAAACACAAGAATGAACACACACACACACACACATATGCACACATAAACACAGACATACATAAAAATATACACACACACACACACACACACACACAAGCAAGCAAACACACACAGAAAGATACATGAATGCATGTGGACAAACAAAAACATAAGCAAACACACACATAAAGCACACATAAAGACAAATATAAACACACACACATGCACACATAAACACACACAGACCAACAAACAAACATACATATCCACTCATAAACACATATGCATGCACACACACAGGAATGAACACACACATATGCAAATTGCACACATAAACACACACACACACATACACCAATAAGTGCACACACACAGGCACATATGCACACACATATATGCACACATAAACACAGACAAACATAAACAAAAACACACACATATTTGCACACAAACAATCAAACAAACACACACACACAAACATGCACATACAACACAAACACAAATAAGCACACAAACACACACACACACACACACACAGACCAACAAACAAACACACATACATACATATCCACACATATGCATGCACACACAAAGGAATAATGACACATAAACACATATATAAACACTCACACATACGTATGCACACGTAAACATACACATACACACACAAAACAAAAGCAAACACACACAACACACATCCCTCTTTTGATGATCTAGTTTCTGAATAAATACCCATTGTTACGACTTTGTTGAACTTGAAGTGCTAAAATAATTCAAATGTAAATGAGTGAAAGCTGCAATCACACAACTTTATATGACTAAACTTGAACTAACTCGAATATGAAATAGAGAAATATGGAAATATTGTTGGGATTCATCATTAAAACCAGACAAAATCTGCCAAACTCAAAGGAAAACAAGTTACCAGTCTGACACTTGCATTTGTGTCATATTTATCAAAGTTATCGCCTATAAATATGATGTCGGTTTAAGATGTGACAGGTCCAGTCACTATCAAACTCTACTTTAAGGACAGAACTATACAAATGACGGGAAAACAGTAAATATTGCAGCAGATTTAGCCACATTAGACTCATTAATGACAGTGGTGAGTTGTGTTGGCATGTTGTGTATGACACCAGAGCATTAGTTCTGACGGTAAACTCGCCTGAGCACTGTGGCGATGCTGCATTAATGCTGAGCACACTGTGGTAAACAGGGTAAATACGGGCTCGGGCAGCTTAACACAGACAAATCTCTCTCAAACCGGACATTCACTTACTCGTTCAGATGTGGTGTAAACTATACAGCCAGTCCTGAAATAAACAAGTAAACAACTCAAGCAGATACTCAGGAAAAAATGACTTTCTTACGCTTTGCATCAGACTCCTTCGCTGCGCCGCCATGTTGAGCGGAAGAGAGTGTCATTCAGAACTATAGCTCATCTGCACGCATGCGCGAGCCCGCTTCAGACAGGCGCATGAGTTGGAGATCAGTGCTAGTCTTCACGGAGATCAGCCTGCTGCGTCTGTTTTCACTTTTAATCAACATTAACGTATAATAAGCACAATCAGACACATCAAATACAGTTGCAAAACGATTCACTTTCATTTAAAAGACATATATCGTCAACATACAACCTTTATTTGTACATTACATACAGCATATTGACACAAACACGTATATAATCAGAGTTTGACCCAGTTCTGTCAATCAGAAGAGTAAAAAAGTGGTGATGTGTATGAATCGTAGACTGTATAAAAACATGAACGGTCTCCAGGAAAAAAAAATAGATGATATTGTGAGATTTTGTTTTCCTGCAATATTTGTATTGCGATACACTTTCACCAAATGTCTTGCATAGCCTAGCTCAGGTATAGCAATACAATAATCAAATGTGAAATATATTAAAATATAATCTGTAACTATCTATTATGCAAAACCCTCAGTTGTGTGTGACAGCAGTGTGTGAATATCACCAGATCATGGATTAAATGTGTTTGTTATAATCAGACTTGATGCAGGAACACTGTGATTGACATTCTCCCTTTGTACGTGTCATCAGAGGGGGGAAGCCCCGCCCACTAGTCTCCATCTCATTAGCATAAACAGCAGCCCTGAGTGAGAAGCAGCCGTCTGTCTATTAGCCGTTAGAGTGTTTGAGCTGCTGAAGATGATGTCAGCATAGACTCAGAGGATTATAGATGTGGAGTTTTAGATGAAGCAGCGACAGAAGCATGAACACACACTCACACTGAAGCACACAGATCTCCTTTAAAGATCTTTTCTCATTGGCTTTCATTGTTTTATTAATCATGAGCTGGAAACAAAGTAATATGTTTGCTCTATTATTAACATAAACATTCTGGAATACATTTAATCTTCTATAATTAGACTGATAATTAAAACATAAGTAATGTTACAGGTGTCAATCCTTGACTTTCATTGGAACAGAAGCGACACATGAGGACATCTCTCCTCCCGTCAACATTCAGTTTGATTTGGAAATATGCTAAAATATGCTAATAAATTGAGCTGAATGTTGTGTGACAAAAACACACACACACACACACACACACACACACACACACACACACACACACCTGCTGGTAAATGTTAGTTCAGCTTCTCAGATCTGATCAATGTGTCTTTAATGAGCTTCTTCATGCTCACACACAATGCGAGGGAGTGTGTGTGTGTGTGTGCTGCTGCGTGCAGAGCTGCTCATACTCCTCTTGGAAACACACGCTCCTCAGCCTCAGCAGAGAGACATGCGTCAGGGCGGCCTGAAAACACACATCACATATGGTAGAAAACATTATATATACTGTATATTTCAGAGAATGTCTATTTATATTAAGAAATTAAATATTTGTATCTGATACAAATTATAATAAAATATTTGTAAATATTCAGGTTTTGTATTTTATATATTTTTATTTATAAATACACAATATTTATGCATAGTGAGTACACTAACATAATGTAAATACAAACCAAAGCTCCGCCCTCTTCTGAAAAGAGCACAATCTCATTTGCATTTAAAGCGACAGTCACCAAAATGCCACAATTAGGATCAAAGCCTCTAAAAGGGTCAGTTTCAGAGAGCTGGAGAGCATTATCTGTGTGCTGTTCTCAGCTCAAACTCAAACACACACTCTACAGACAGCAGAGATGCATATTACATCTTATAAACGGCCACAACAGGTCTCATTTACATCAGAATTTGTCATGTAGGAATTATTTCAGGCTGGACAATATTTATATGTTGTCTATATTGTTCTCCATACACACCCAGCTGAAGATGGAAAAGAAGCAGAAGGTGATGGCGGCACGAGCAGCGTCTCCACCTGAACGCAGCGGGTCATCCTCCACCTTTGACACCTGCCACTGATTGGCCAAAAAACAGAAGCCCACGAACCAGACGAATGACCAGAACGCTGCAGAAACACACATTTCAGAAAAAACACACATAAACACATACAGTGTATACTTCAGACTCCATGGTACACTGCAGTACTGTTTGTGTCCATACACACACACACACACACACACACACACATAAACACATATACTTGAAGTCTAAATAAACCAGTGACCAGCGTCAGTGCTTTTCTGTACCTGACGTCCCCACATCAGCCAGCACGACTTTCTTGCGGTGCTTGATGCTGCTGATCTGTGGGAAATGCACGTCTATAGCCAGAAACAGCAGGCAGCAGATGAAGGCCAGCGAGGCCATGCCCAGCGCATAATTACAGGCGTTCTGGTTGCGGTTGAAGATGCAAAACTTCTGGACCTCGTCAGGCCTGTTGATTTGGCCTTCGTTAGCGATACATCCCAAAATCACTAGAGAAAACAACTGAGGACAAACAAATCATTATTAGTCACATTTGTGTACTTCTGAGCAAAGTTATTTTAGTGACTGAAATAAAAGACTTAAGAGTAAGACTTACAACTAAAGACTAAGACTTACAACTAAAGACTAAGACTTAAAACTAATTCTTAAACTAAAGACTAAGACTTAATACTTAATATCTAATACTTAAAACTAAAGACTAAGACTTACAACTAAAGACTAAGACTTAAAACTAAAGACTAAGACTTAAAACTAAGTCTTAAACTAAAGACTAAGACTTAATACTTAATATCTAAGACTGAAAACTAAAGACTTAGACTTACAACTAAAGACTAAGACTTAAAACTAAAGACTAAGACTAAAAACTAAAGACTAAGACTTAAAACTAAAGACTAAGACTTACAACTAAAGACTAAGACTTAAAACTAAAGACTAAGACTTAAAACTAAGTCTTAAACCAAAGACTAAGACTTAATACTTAATATTTAAGACTTAAAACTAAAGACTAAGACTTACAACTAAAGACTAAGACTTAAAACTAAAGACTAAGACTAAAAACTAAAGACTAAGACTTAAAACTAAGTCTTAAACTAAAGACTAAACTTAATACTTAATATCTAAGACTTAAAACAAAAGACTTAAACTAAAGACTACGACTCGAGACTTAAAACTAAAACTTAAAACAGTTTTCTTCATCCTAGTTTTATTGTTGAGACATGCTGTGTGCAAACTTGCCGCTACAGATTGTTTACGTTTGCTGTGAGGAAATATTTCAGAACGCAGGATAGTGAAAATGTCACGGGTGGATGATGGCGAACTCCAGGGGCATTTTCCTCCATGCTTGGTGCGTCTTCATTGTCGTTCAGTCTGACATTCTAACAGGTGAGATCTTACAGTGTGACATGGGACACATGTTTGTGCAGTCTGACATGCTACTATCATTTAGGATCATTAAAAATCGCAGTGTGAACCGGCAATAAGACTTACAACTGAAGACTAAAACTACTGGTTAAAACATTCTCGGTGACTGAAATAAAATGAAAATGACTAAAATAATAAATGAAACACTTAAAGTAAACAAAACTTAAAAAATGACTGAAATAAAATAACTGTTCTGTAATATATGTATATGTGCGTGTGTGTGTGTGTGTGATTATGTATTTAAAACAAAAACTCAACTGAACAATCTCAAAGTCAGTGGTGTCAGGAACACTATTGATTCCAGAAAATATCTTTTTCATATAGCGCATGTCAAAGGGTAATAAAAGTGTACGAGATGAGGGGAAAACTTAAGAACAGCATAACCATGTGAAACTGTAAGAGTTTGTCCTCTAGCTGAAAATAGAGACACACAGGTGTTAAAGACGAAGCAGAACTCACTTCTTCTTTCTCACTCAAACCAACTGCTGTCAAATGAACATGTCGACATGTATAATAAACACTAGTGCTGTTAAGCACACTACACTATGAATACCTCAACTAATCTGATTATTTACAGATTTTCAACTACATTTACCAACACAACTGAATAGAAAACAGTATACTAAAAGATGAGTTATTCTCTGAGCATGTGCAGAACCTCACACACAGAGAGAGAGAGAGAGAGAGAGAGAGATGTTGACCGCTACTGTACCCAGCACAGGATCCGGAGGCCGGTGTGCGGCTGCTGGATGAAAGTGAGAAGCTCAAAGGATCCGATGCTCTGCTGCTGCATCCCGTCAAACACACACACACAGACGCACACACTCACACTCACACAGATGTCTCTCTCTCTCTCTCTCTCTCTCTCTCTCTCTCTCTCTCTCTTCGTGCGTGCATGCTCCGAGATTCAGAATCGAGTCAGTTCAGAGTCGATTCAGTGAGTGAACAAACATCTACATGTTTTTATTTTATTGAATATATAGCTAGTTAATGTACAACAACTTGACACTAGAAAAGTAAAGTTCGTAGACCAACTTCATGGCGGCTTGAGAAAGTTAATCTGAACGTTTGAAGTAGCCTAGTTTAACGGTTTAAAATAAAGAAGTTTAAAAGAGTTGATACAAGTAGGCTGATAAGTGGGTTGCTAAGGTGTGCTTGGGTGTTTAAATGTGGTGTTCTGAGTAGTTGCTAAGCCATTGCTAGGGTGTTCTGAGTGGTTGCTTGGCGGTTGTTAAGGTGTTGCTAGGTTGTTGCTAGTGTGTTCTGAGTGATTACTGAAGTATTGCTAGGCCATTGCTATGGTGTTCTGAGGGGTTACTAAGGTATTGCTAGTTGGTTGCTAGGGTGTTCTGAGTAGCAAGAATCACCCAGGCGTTGCAGTCATTGGTTTGGACTTTGTGGGAAACTGGAGTATATGGCGGAAACCCACGCAAATGCAGGGAGAACATGCAAACTCCACAGAGAAACACTAACTGACCCCGCTGAGGCTTGAACCAGTGACCTTCTTGCTGTGAGGTGACAGCACTACCTACTTCACCACTGCGTCGCCTTTAATGCATATCATAATAATTATTTAACAAAGTAGGCATGCAAAAAATAATGATAAGTGTAAACTATTAAAGATATATACTTATATCAACTCCTAAAATAGCCCAGAATGATGATTATTGTCAGTGAGCAGGCAGGAGCTGATCACACATACAGCACGTCATGTTTGTGTAATTGGATTGAATAAATACAGTGACGCTTGCTCTGCCTGTTCACTCTGCTGAATTAAACAGTGAGAGAGAGAGAGAGATATATATATATATATATATATATGAGCTCGCCCACGGCCTCTTATATAAATGATTAAGGGTGAATGAAGATATAAGCGCGGCCTCTAGCGGTGCATACGTAAAACAACAGTTGCGTCAACGTCAGAGTGACGTACAGCTCTGCGTCAGGCCGTCCAGCCAATCGCATTGCAAGAATCAGTGGCGTAGAGCGGCTCGACCAATAGCAGTGCTTTATTTCAGTTGCTAAGCGACGCTGTAGGTTCGGGTTGCCTTGACGGAGGAATAACGCAGATGCATTAAATCTGTAATAACACACACACGTAGACACACACTATTACCTCCATATTTAATCCAACAGTAATCAATATTCAGCTTCATGGTGAAACTCAGAGCGCGGTGTGTGGTTGTGGGTAAGTGTGTTATGCAGATTATATACGCAATGAACATCACGTGTTATCAAGAGTGCGTGAACTTATTCTGTGTGTGTGTGTGTGTGTGTGTGTAGGAGACGCTGCTGTAGGCAAGAGCACACTGTGTCAGATGTTTTGCAGTGATGGAGCTGTGTATCAGAAGAACTACACTATGGTGAACACAACACACACTCACAGACACACACAACAAAACAACAAGAACACACAGAGTCAGACACACCGAGCTAATGCACAAAACAACACACACACACACACACACACACACACACACACACACACACACACAGAATCAGACACACCAAGCTAGTGCATAAAACAATACACACACAAAACTACAGATACACAACAATACACAACACAGACATACACAAAACAGCACAACACACACACACAAACACACACACACACCAACACAGCAATACACAAAAACACAAAACAACACACAAACAAAAAAACACTCACACACACACACCAACACACAAAACACACACAACAACACGCACACAAAACAACACAAACAAAACAACACAACACACATACATCAATACACAAAAACGCGCACAACAATACACACAAAACAACACACACACATCAATACACACAAAACAACACACACACACACACACATCAATACACAAAAACACACACAAAGCAACACACAAACAACACAACACACACCAACATGTCAATACACAAAACACACACAATGATACACACATAGACGGCACACATAAAACAGACACACACAACAATACACAACATACAGTGGGGTTTAAATAATAGCTTCATCAATTATAAATGGTAACGTAATATATCACGTGTGTGTGTGTGTGTGTGTGTGTGTGTTTTACAGAATGTTGGCGTGGAGTTACTGGAGAAAACAGTCCCTATCCCAGACACCAGTGACTCTGTGGTATGAACACACACACACACACACACACCATACCTGCTTACAGATCAATCAGTTGATTAATAAGCGCACGTGCGTGCGTGTGTGTGTGTGTTAGGAGTTGTTCATCTATGATTCTGCTGGACGGGAGCTGTTTTCAGACGCCTGTGAGAATGTGGTGAGTTTTAAAACACATCAAACACACACACACACACACACATGACCTGCGGTATGTGTCTCATGATGTGTGTGTGTGTGTGTCAGTGGAGTCAGCCGTCAGTTGTGTGTGTGGTGTTTGACGTCACCAGTGAAGCTTCCTTCAACAACTGCAGCCGCTGGATCGACAGAGTCCAAACACACAGTCACGGACTACACACACCAGGTACAGGTCTATCACACACACACACACACACACACACACACACACACACACACACACACACACACACACACACACACACACACAGAGAACACAATATTCCTCATCTTCCAATCTTACAGTGTGTGTGCGCATATGTGTGTTTGAATGTGTATGCGTGCATTCGTGTGTGTGTGTGTGTGTGTGTGCAGGTGTACTGGTGGGCAATAAGTGTGACCTGACCTCCAGGCGTGAGGTGGACGCTGCTGCAGCTCAAGCCTTCGCTCAGACACACACACTGCAGTATCACGAGACGAGTGCGGTGGGTCACACACACACCTTCATCATCATCATCAGCAATGCAGTGTGGCTGACAATGCTGTGTGTGTGTGTTTATGCGTGTGTGTGTATGCATTTTTATGCATGTGTTGGATGTGTGTATGCATGTTTTTGTTTTTGTGTATGTATATGTGTGTGTGTGTGTGTGTGTGTGTGTTGTTATGCTTGTTTTTGTGTGCGTTTAGATGTTTGTGTGTATGAATGTGTTTGCATGTATACGTGTGTGTGTGCTGGTGTGTATGCATGTCTGTATCCATCTGTGTGCGTGTTTGTGTGTATGCATGTGTTTGTTTGTGTGTGTTTGTGTGATATGTGTATGCATGTTTTTGTGTGTATTTGTGTGTGTTTGTGTGTATGCATGTGTTTTCATGTATGTGTGTGTGTGCTGGTGTGTGTGTGTGTGTGTGTGTGTTCGTCTGTTGTTTGTTTTTATTTATGCTTGTTTTGTGTGTGTGTGTGTGTGTGTGTGTGTTTGTGTTTATGCATTTGTCTGTGTGTGTGTGTGCAGAAGGAGATTGGCCACTATGAAGCTCCGTTCCTCAGTCTGGCTGCAGCGTTTCACTCCCTCTATCAGGAGCAGAAGAACAGCATACTGAGCCTCATCTGACACCAGCGCCATCTTCATCATCATCATCATCATCATCTGTGTACATATGAGCATGTCTGTTCTCAATCAAATAAAGCTTTCTATAAATCTAAAAAAATGCCTTCAGTGTGATGATTAAACACACACACACACACACACACACACACGTGCGCACACACACTGCACTTCACATCTTCACACTACTTCATTCTGCCTGATTCAGGAGCATTTGTGCCACAAAGTCTCCCCGAGTGTGAATGCATTCAATATCAAGTCCCCACTGGGATATAAAAGCTTGTACACACTTACACACACAGTTCCTCTGACGGCCAGCAGAGGGTGCTGGTTTAATCTTCATGCTGCATATCTCCATCGTGACGCTGATCTGAGGACAGTCTGATATAGACATGGTTCGTTCAGCTCTAGATAAATGTAGCGTAATCTGGAGACTAATTCAATTCAGGATCATCAACCAACAGAAATAAATCCACGCACTGGTGTTACCCATGATGACTTTATTGACTTCTGATTTGCTCTTTTGTTTCTCGTCTTCTTGACTCAAGAAGTCTGCTCGTGTGGCTTATTAACAGATGTATGTATCTTCATATGTTTATATATACTCATGTATCAGTAGTACGTTAATTATGACATATAGAAATCGCGGCTGTTTGTTTTTTTTGTCGGACGGTTTGTCCTCTTCCCTGCCGTCACGTTCACAGTATCAATGTGCGACGAAATGAAATGATCATAAATAAAAAGACACTTCGAGAGCTCTCGGCGTCCACCTCATCGGCTCCGAATTGTTCATTTTTTTACGGAAGATAAGAAAATCATGCAATTCTTTTTTTTTTTTTTTGGATTCGACATGTAAACTGGTCACCATCAGTGTTTATTGAGAGTCCTGCAGGGGGCGCTCATACGGGTGTGGTGCGGCGGTCTTTCGAGTCTTTCGGGATGCAGTTGTGCACCTGTAGGAATTCGGCCTCTCTGTCGGAGTTGTACATCGGTGGTGTGCCGTGCGGAGTTTTCAACGTATCTCCGCCGCCGCGACTCAACGTGTACATGGAAATATCGGTAGACGGTAATGCGGCGAATCCCTTGAGGCCGACAGGCGAGGTGTCCCGCGAGTGTGAAGGATCCGTGGAGCGGCTGGAGGATCGCGAGCTGCGCCGATAACGATATCGATAGCTGGGAATTCGAGTGATGGCCGCTCCCTGTAGATAATCTGCTCCTCGCACTCGCGCCTGCGCCACACGTAACTCCCGGTGGCGGTCGATAAACATGTGCACGGCCAGAACGCCCACCATCTCGGCCATGATGAAGGACAGAGCGCCGAAGTAAAAGCTCCAGCCGTACGAGTAGCTGTTCTTCTTGGAGTCGCTCTTGGACGGGTCGCCGGCGTTGGCTGATATGTAGACAATTATCCCGATGATATTGCTCAGACCTGTGCACACACACACACACACACACACACACACACACATGGTGTAAAGCTCACGAGGAGTTAAAATAGTTTTTACATTAGTTTCAATATGTTATATCTGAGAGCTGGTGTGATTCAAAACAGTCACAAACTTTGAATTTACAAGATATAAACTTAATATACACGTCCAAAACAGATCGTCACTTCCGCATAATGCATCACAGCTCCGCCCTAAATGCCTGATAGCTACGCTCTAAATGACTGATAGCTCCTCCCTCAATGACTGATAGTTCCTCCCCAAATGCCTGATAGCTCCTCCCGAAATGCCTGATAGCTCCTCCCTAAATGACTGACAGCTCCTCCCCAAATGACTGACAGCTCCTCCCTAAACGCCTGATAGCTCCTCCCAAAATGTCTGATAGTTCCTCTCTAAATGACTGACAGCTCCTCCCCAAATGCCTGATAGCTCCTCCCTAAATGACTGACAGCTCCTCCCCAAACGCCTGATATTTCCTCCCTCAATGACTGACAGCTCCTTAAACGATAGACAGCTCCTCCTTAAACGACTGACAGCTCCTCCCTAAATGACTGACAGCTCCTCCCCAAATACCTGATAGCTCCTCCCCAAATGACTGATAGTTCTTCTCTAAATGACTGATAGCTCCTCCCTTAATGACTGATAGCTCCTCCCTAAATGACAGATAGCTCCTCCCCAAATGACTGACAGCTCCTCCCCAAATCCCTGAAGCTCCTCCCCAAATGACTAACAGCTCCTCCCCAAATGCCTGATAGCTCCTCCTCAAATGCCTGATAGCTCCTCCCTGAATGCCTGATAGCTCCTCCTCAAATGCCTGATAGCTCCTCCTTTAATGCCTGATAGCTCCTCCCTTAATGCCTGATAGCTCCTCCTCAAATGCCTGATAGCTCCTCCCTGAATGCCTGATTGGACGTTGCTAAATCTGAGTGTGTTATAAAGCTGTGCAGGCACCTGCAGAAACGAAGAAGATCCCTGCGCTGAGGATGATGTTGTGTCGAGACTTGTAGAACTCGCTGGCGGCGACACACAGACCACCCATGAAGAGCAGGATCACACTGAGGATGGGGAAAATACTGGAGGCCCGGACCGCTCCTGCATACACACACACACACACACACTGATGTTGGGTTTTCATGTTGTGTGGTCTCTCTGTAGTTGTAAACCTCACAAGGCTGCAGTTTTACATTTGCTATTTAATTCTGTCTGATTTATAAGCCGTTTCCCTCATAAAGACCAAAAGAAGGTCTAAACTTTACTGGTATTGCTATACCTGTGGGGACATTTGTTTGTACCAAGATCACACACACCACATAAACACTCGTACACTTGTGTAACGGAGGGCAGCTAGCGCCTCACTCCTGTGACCTGTAAAGGTGCGTACAAAGAATTGTGGGTTCGATCCCAGCTCAGGACGGGATGGGTGCAGTAAGGCCTGTAGGGTATATGTGGGGGCTCGTCCGGGATGGGAGTGAGGTTTAGGATGGCGAGTGTAACGGAGGCCAGCTAGTGAAGTACTGTGCAGGTAAATCTCACTCCTCCTTCCTCAAAATATGCTCTAGTGACAGGCGCAGGGGGCCTTGGTCTTTAGCCTCCTTGTTAGAGCAACTGATTCCCATGCAGAAGGTCGCCGGTTCAATCCCAGCTCAGAACAGGATGGGTCCAGTAGGACCAGTGGGTTACTCTTACACACACACACACTTACATACACCCTTTCACTTGCACACTCTCTTTATCGCATACACTGAAACACAAATACAACACAGAGGCACATGCATCTTACAGACACACACATACGAGCACCTGCGCACACTCAAACACTACACACAGACCCACACACACACACACACAGAGCGCAGCGGTGACCTTGATCTGCGCGTCTGATTGACACACATCCACATCTCCGATTCTGAAACTCTCCAGATCTGCAGTTTGCGCGTGTGTGTGTGTGTGTGTGTGTGTGTGAGAAACTGCTGATGCCAGAAACACATGTCCTGCTCCATCTGCACTACTCTGGCCATCACACACACACACACATAAATCAAACAAACACAAACCCATACAAACACAGTTACAAATGCATAAACAAAATTACACACACACAGTCGCGCACACACTCACACACTCACAAAAACACACATACACGAATTCACACGCACATATATACACACAAACACATAAATCATACATACTCGAACACAGACACACACAAACACACATATGCACACACATGCACACACATATGCACACACATTTACACACACACACATAAATTATACACACTTAAACACAAACACACATGCATACACAAATTCACACGCACATATGCACACGTAAATGCACACATTTATACAAACACACACACACACACACAAATTATACACACTCAAACACAGACATACACACACATACATGCATACACAAATTCACATGCCTACACAAATTGACACACACACATATACGCACACACGCACACACACATGCATTTGTATATATGTGTGTGTGTGTGTGCTGAATATTCCAGCATTGTGCAGTGTGAGCATGATGAGGAGAGGAGGATGAGTTCAGGCCATTCAGAGTTTTGACCCATTTAAACTGCACTGAAATATTTATAGAAATAAGTGACCTAATTAAACACTTTAAAGAGCAGCAGCAGCTCTGAGCAGAAAACCGCACGCACACACACACACACACACACACACACACACACACACACACACACACACACACTTGACTTACGTAAAAAATACTCTGATGCATCTGCTTCATAGTCTGCATCTTCAGGAAAGTGATCGATCTGTTTGCACATGCCTTTAAAATTACCTGAGAGAGAGAGAGAGAGAGAGAGAGAGAGAGAGAGAGAGAAAGAGAGAGAGAGAGAGAGAGAGAGAGAGAGACAATAGTAAACAGTTTTCAGTGGTGAATTCTCTCCATTATTTTCATTTCTTATAAGCTTTATTGGCACAACTTGAATAATTTCATAAAGTTATTACTTAACGTGTATAAATACAACAAACAAACACAAAAACACACAAATAAGAAAAAAGACAAATATGATTAATAAACAAATAATGAAACAGAAAAAAGTTTTAGTGGGAATAAAATAAAACAAAAATAATAAAAAGAAATTAAATTAAATAAACTAAACAAAATAACAATAAAATTAAATTAAATGCAAAATAAAAAAATATATATATATAATAAAATGCAAACAAAGTAAAAAATAAATTTACTTTTAAAATAAACTACAATAAAATAAAAATGTATAAAATAAAATTTACAAAAAATAATAAAATAAAATGCAAAATAAATAAAATAAAATAAAAAATATGATAAAATACAAAATAAAAAAGGATAAAAATATATAATATAATATAATATAAAACAAAATAAAGTCAAATAGAATAATTTTAAATACAATTAAACCAAAAATTAAATTCAATAAAATAACAAAATAATAATAAAATTAAATGCAAAATCAATCAAATAAAATAAAAACTAATAAAATAGCTATATATATATATATATATATATATATATATATATATATATATATATATATATATATATATATATATATATATATATATATAATGCAAACAAAGTAAAAAAATACATTTACTTTCATAAAATAAAGTAAATTAAAATAAATTAAACTAAAATTAATATAATAAAATTAAACAAAAATAAAATGAAATGAAGTAACAAAATAATAATAAAATAAAATGCTAAATAAATAAAATAAATAAAAATAATAGTAAAATAAAATACATCAAATAAAATAAAGTAAATAATAAATCCTAGAGAGTCTAAATCTCTCTATTTTTCAGTTTAATTGCTTTATTGGCATGTCTTTTACAGTGCTGCCAAAGCATTTTAAATATAAAAATAGAATATGGATTATATTGATATTAATAGAATAAACACAATAATGTCTTATGGTGTGCACATTTCACCCTCTCTGTCCATGCGAGATTATAACGTCATCATGTTGTCTGAAAGAAAGAAACTATCCATAATCCTGAGATCAAAGAAGACACTGTTACCATGGAAACATAAATGATGGAGAACGGCTCCATGGTGACCTCGTAAAGTATTCTGAATGACATCACCGAGTCTCGTCTGCGCTTATTAGGAAATTAATGGATTTATTCATCAGGGAAGCAGGATTAAACTGATGAAAGACACCAAAGACACTTATAATGAGACACAAGATCAATTCACGTGTGCTCTTTCAGCTTTTATTAATCTGTGAAGCCTGAAACACACAAACCTTCAATTACTGATCAAAAACCTACAGCCCAAACTAGAGTTAATGGAACACAGATGCTGCAGTGTGCATTTAAAGACATTTTGTATTGAAAATATGAACTTAAAGAGTCCAATACAGCTGCATCTGACAGCCTCCGCCTCCTCAGTCATACATCCAGCTTCAGTCATCATCAAATTAATCAAGGCTAATTGTCATTATTCATTATTGCAGCATGTGGAGTCTGCTGTGAGGTCAGCATCTGGAGCTAAAGCATGACATGATGGAGAATGTCGACTCTGTTACTGTCATAATAATAATAATAATGAATATGCCTTGATCATCAAATCAGAGTGGTTTCTGGAAGGTCATGTGATATCAAGATCATTCTGATCAATAGCATGACCCCTCCAGCCTCAGATTATAGATGCTGCCGCTGCTGATGTTGGTTTGTGACCTCTGACCCCTGACCCCGTCACATGACCTGTCTTGCCCTGTAGGATGAATGCGCTGCTCTGAACAGACTCTCGCTCTGCTTTCTGCTGCTCTACGCATGTATGTTGCGTAACTGCCTTACATAATTCACTGTTCCCCACACGTGAGAGACTGCAAGTGTGTGTGTGTGTGTGTGTGTGTGTGTAAGTGATTAGGAGCATGTCTTACTCTTATTGCAATGATCTCTGAGATCACACACACACACACACACACACACACACACACACACACACACACACACACACACACACACACAACACTGATATCTGTAGGATAAAGCAGCATGTTTTGCTCATGTTAGTATTCAGTTGCTATGACGACATCATTATCATCATCTTCATCTTCATCCTCTGCTCTACAAACACACTGTCAGCATTCCCTGCATATGTAAGGAAGCACACACAAGCTAGCCCTGCTGTGTGTGTGTGTGTGTATGTGTGTGTGTTATGTTGTGAACTGTTGCCACCTTTAAGCAGGTGTGAAATGTTCTCAGTGGAGCAGAAAACATCTCAATACCTCTGTCTGTCTGTCTGCCTGTCTGTCTGTCTGTCTGTCTGTCTGTCTGTCTTCTACAGCTACACTGTCACCTTAAAGCCCAATATTTACTTAATTTTTTATCAAACACACTCAAATATACAGCCTCTGAAAATGAATCCCATTTGAAAATTAATTGACATAGTAATACTCATCACCTGTCTCACTGCACCATCATCACCTGTCTCACTGCACCATCATCACCTGTCTCACTGCACCATCATCACCTGTCCCACTGCACCATCATCACATTGCACCATCATAACCTGTCACTGCCCCATCACCACCTGTCCCTGCACCATCACCTGTCCCACTACACCATCATCACCTGTCACTGCTCCATAATCACCTGTCTCACTGCGCAAACATCACCTGTCTCACAGCACCATCATCACCTGTTTCACTGCATCATCACCACCTGTCTCTCACTGCACCATCATCACACTGCACCATCATCACCTGTCCCTGCAACATCACCTGTCTCACTGCACCATCATCACCTGTCTCACTGCACTATCATCACCTGTCACTGCCCCATAATCACCTGTCTCACTGCGCAAACATCACCTGTCTCACTGCACCATCATCACCTGTCTCACTGCACCATCATCACCTGTCTCACTGCACCATCATCACCTGTCTCACTGCACCATCATAACCTGTCTCACTGCACCATCATAACCTGTTTCACTGCACCATCATCACCTGTCTCTCACTGCATCATCATCACCTGTCTCACTGAACCATCATCACACTGCACCATCGTCACCTGTCTCACTGCACCATCATCACCTGTCTCTCACTGAACCATCATCACCTGTCTCTCACTGCATCATAATCACACTGCACCATCATCACCTGTCTCACTGCACCATCATCACCTGTCTCTCACTGCATCATCATCACACTGCACCATCATCACCTGTCTCACTGCACCATCATCACCTGTCTCTCACTGCATCATCATCACACTGCACCATCATCACCTGTCTCATTGCACCATCATCACCTGTCTCTCACTGCATCATCATCACACTGCACCATCATCACCTGTCTCACTGCACCATCATCACCAGTCTCACTGCACCATCATCACCTGTTTCACTGCACCATCATCACCTGTCTCACTGCACCATCATCACCTGTCTCTCACTGCACCTTCATCACCTGTCTCACTGAACCATCATCACACTGCACCATCGTCACCTGTCTCACTGCACCATCATCACCTGTCTCTCACTGAACCATCATCACCTGTCTCTCACTGCATCATAATCACACTGCACCATCATCACCTGTCTCACTGCACCATCATCACCTGTCTCTCACTGCATCATCATCACACTGCACCATCATCACCTGTCTCACTGCACCATCATCACCTGTCTCTCACTGCATCATCATCACACTGCACCATCATCACCTGTCTCATTGCACCATCATCACCTGTCTCTCACTGCATCATCATCACACTGCACCATCATCACCTGTCTCACTGCACCATCATCACCAGTCTCACTGCACCATCATCACCTGTTTCACTGCACCATCATCACCTGTCTCACTGCACCATCATCACCTGTCTCTCACTGCACCTTCATCACCTGTCTCACTGAACCATCATCACACTGCACCATCGTCACCTGTCTCACTGCACCATCATCACCTGTCTCTCACTGCATCATCATCACACTGCACCATCATCACCTGTCTCATTGCACCATCATCACCTGTCTCTCACTGCATCATCATCACACTGCACCATCATCACCTGTCTCACTGCACCATCATCACCTGTCTCTCACTGCATCATCATCACACTGCACCATAATCACCTGTCTCACTGCACCATCATCACCTGTCTCTCACTGCATCATCATCACACTGCACCATCATCACCTGTCTCACTGCACCATCATCACCAGTCTCACTGCACCATCATCACCTGTTTCACTGCACCATCATCACCTGTCTCACTGCACCATCATCACCTGTCTCTCACTGCACCATCATCACCTGTCTCTCACTGCACCTTCATCACCTGTCTCACTGCACCATCATCACCTGTCTCACTGCACCATCATCACCTGTCTCTCACTGCACCTTCATCACCTGTCTCACTGCACCATCATCACCTGTCTCAGGGGTCACAGAGGTCAGTGGTGATGACCATGTGGACACTGTAGACACATGGCCAATAGAAGAACATTCAAAATGGAGAAAATGTTAAAGTGTGTGTGTTTATGTGTGTGAGTGAGCGTGTCTCTGTGTGCGTTTACCTTTGTGTATGTATCTGTCTGACTGTGTGTGTGTGTGTGTGAGTTCACTTTGGGTCAGTCTGCACAGTAATACCTGTATAATCTGAACAGCACTGCTTCACATTACACCTCCACTGTGCACATAAACAGATGAATTATTCATTAGATCAGATCTGAACATTAAACACAGTGTTCTTCAAGATGAACTCTTCAGATCCGTCATTCATCAGTCCCGAGTGTCCGATGTCAGAGAATACAATACGTCCAGTTCAGTGACAACTACACAGGTTATTAATCCCACAGCTGAAATCTAATGTTTAACAGTCCATTCTGCTGGATGCATGACACTATGTGGGCAGTTTGTGCTTCACCTTTTCATACATCTTGGATAAAGGATATAACAGAGCCTGATATGAAAATTATATCAAATATTGTTCTAATATTCTCTAATCTTACTGTCAAAGCATTAAAGTGACAATTAAACAGTTACAAAATAAAAGCTCATATTTACACAGTATGTGTGTGCAGGGGCACCACTAGGGCGGAGAAAGTTAGGATGGTTCTAAGGGCCAATACATTTAAGGGGCCCTCAAAGGCCCGCGCAACCCCTCACCACCCCCCTCTTCAGTTTCATCTGCGATTCAGCCCGTTTTCCTGATGATGTTTGACGGTTGCCAAATTAGTGAAATAAATTATCAAACTACCAAATAATACCTGCCGTGAGTATAACCACATTCTCCATTGGGAGGCGCTATAATATCTCTCATAGGAGTTTTATTTACGCAATCCGAAATAAATAAATCCAACAGTACCCGAAAGCTTCTCCCCTTCCGCTACATCCATTGAGTGTGAAGAGTGTAAGTGTGACCCCCAGTGGTTGAACTAGGTATTGCACACCTGGTTTAAAACACATGCAAGGGCAGGTTGCCAGATTGACGACACCAACAGGAGTGTGCCTGACTGTCGAGCCTAAAGGCTGATTTAAACTGTGTTCTGTTAAATAGCAAATGATAGGAGGAATATTTACCATATTAAGGTGTTAAATGCTAATCATGTGAGTCTGAATGCTGTTTCACATCACATTTATTGCCATACTACTGAAAGCAGATAGTTCAGCTCAGATCTGGAGAATAAAATAAAGCGTCTGAAACTGAACTTCAGAACTGAGACTTAGTGCAAACCAACACATATCAGTGATTCAGCATCTACATTAATCATGTTCAAGAGCTTGAATATGTGTTCATCAGATGATGAAGCTCAGCGTTGTGCTGGAGTGCAGTGAGTGCTCTATTCTGTGCTTCTGAATGGCTGTGTTTACATTTCTGTCCTGTTTCGTCTGCTGTAAACAACCAAACTGCTCATCACTGCGCATCTCGTCATGCAGCATGTTGTTAGGACACGGGGTTACAATGTGACCTGCTCAGCTAATGTTTACACTACCAATATTTAGAATAAGCACCTCATGTGGAACTCTGAATCTGCATCTCATTTTGGAGTCTGCTGCTGTCCACCAGAGGTCGTGTTTTAGTCATGGACGCATGCTTTAAGAGTCTTCCTGACTAAATGAATTAAATACACTGTTTCCCACCGTCTGGCAACCCAGGATGCTTAAATATAATTGGCTGAACTGGCATTGGGTGGATTAAAGAGACCAAAACAAAGCAGGTGACGCACATGTTCACAGCAGAATTTCTGATTTCAGCATTGAGTTTCAGATAAACAAGAATGTTCCCTGAGCATGTTTCTGAGTATCTGCACACGCATGATGCTGTATTACGCTTTAGACGAGTCAAACACTCACATACAGCAGCTTTAACTTCGTAAACACACACAAAAGATGAAAAATCGCCCTAATTAATTTAATGATAACTGAAGCTGAACGTATGATTGAGGAGGCTGTCAGAAACAGCTGTAGCGGAGTCTTTAAGTTCACTGTATTCATGTAAATTTCTCTCTGATGATCTGGAATATACTGTAGATTATACACTAAAAGTGTTGGATTGTCCTAAACTAATGTTAAGTCCATATTTGATGCAACGCTGCATTTTTGTGAGTGTATTTTGTTTTTATCACATCCTTAAAAGGACAACCATGAAATTCAACAGGGTGTACAAACTTTTTCACACAACTACAAGTCAGCTCTAGAAGACTTCAGTCTATAATAATGCAACTTTCTCTCAGATGATGTACAGAGCATGACCCAGAGACTCATAAAGCTGGCTTGTCGTAAACTAATGTTAAGTCCATTTTTGACCCAACGCTGCATTTTGTACTTTTTAATTATCAAGCCCTCAAAAGTAAAACCATAAGTTTCAAAAGGGTGTACAAACTCTTTCACACAACTATAAGTCAAGACTAGAAGAGTTTGAGTCAATAATAATGTCCATTTCTCTCAGATATACAGAATATAGATCATGACCCATACTCTAAACAAAACCTAATGTTGAGTCAAATCTGGACAAACCCAACACTGGGTTATTTTTTTCAATTAAATTTAAATGACACTTTGAACCCATTGGTTCGGCTTTTTTTAGAGTGTACCAGTTTTCGTTATGTCCCTATAAGAAAAACCATGACGTTCAATAGGGTGTACAAACTTTTTATAAGTTAATTATAGAAATATTCATTCATTTTCCTTCAGCTTTATCAGGGGTCACCACAGCGGAATGAACCGCCAACTATTCCAGCATGTGCTTTACATATGCTCTTTCAGCTGCAACCCAGAACTGGGAAACACCCTTACACACTCATTCACAGACACACACTCATACACTACAGCCAATTCAGTTCATCAATTCCCCTACCCCACACCAACACGGGGAGAACATGCAAACTCCACACAGAAACACCAACTGACCCAGCCGAGACTCCAACCAGCGACCTGAGTGCTGTGAGGCCACCGTGCTGACCACTAAGCCACCGTTCCGCCCCATTTCAGTCAATAATAATGTCAAATAATGTATAAAAATAGAGCGTGACCCTACACTAACATGCTGGGTTGTCGTAAACTAAAGTTGAGTCAAATATAGACAAAGCCAACATTGGGTTACATTTTCTCAGTTGAATTTAAATTACACTTAAATGACACTTTTAACTCGGTGGTGTTTGTCCATATTTGACCCAGTGCTGCATTATTGTAGCTGTACTTTTAATGACTACATCTTCATATGAAAAACCATGACAATCAACAGGGGGTACAAACCTTTTCACACAGCTCAAGTCTAGAAGAGTTTCAGTCGATAATAATGTACATTTCTCTCAGATATATGGAGCTTGACCCATGCACAAAACAATGGTGGGTTGTCGTAAAACCCAACATTGGGTTAATTTTTTGGAATAAATTTAAATTGCACATTTAACCCAGTGCTCAACCCAAGCCCAGCACGTTTGTGAGTGTATTATTAATGTTGTGGTAAAATTCAGCACACTGTATTAAGAGATTAGTCACTTCACTTAATAAGTAAGTAAACCCATTGGGTCAAATGTGGACAGAGTCAACCACTGGGTTGTTTTTTAAATGAAATGTAAATGACACGTTCATCCTGACGGTTGGGTTCTTTAAGTGTACACCCTCACACTGAAAACCATGATGTTCAATAGGGTGTACAAACTTTTTCACACCACTTTTTATAAATTAATTATAGAAAAATGTATTCATTTTATTTCAGCTTTATCAGGGGTCACCACAGCGGAATGAACCGCCAACTATCACAGCATATGCTTTACACCGCTGATGCTCTTTTAGCTGCAACCCAGAACTGGGAAACACCCATACACACTCATTCACACACACACACTCATACACAGTTTAGCTTATCAATTCCCCTACCCCACGCCAACACAGGGAGAACATGCAAACTCCACACAGAAACAACAACTGACCCAGCTGAGACTCCAACCAGTGACCTGAGTGCTGTGAGGCCACCGTGCCGCCCCATTTCAGTCAATAATAATGTCAAATTCTCTCAAATGTAGAAAACATAGAGCATGACCCACACACTAACATGCTGGGATGTCGTAAACTAATGTTGAGTCAAATATGGACAAAGTCAACCCCTGGGTTGTTTTTTAATTGAAATGTAGATGACACTTCATCCTGACGGTTGGGTTCTTTGAGTGTACACCCTCACACTGAAAACCTTGAAGTTCAACAGGGTGTACAAACTTTTTCACACGCCTCTAAGTCAAGTCCAGAAGAGTTTCAGTCAATAATACAATATCTCTCTACAGCTGTGTTTCTCAACCATGCTCCTGGAGGAGCACCAGCTCTGCACATTCTCCATGTCTCCTTAATCAAACTGATTCAGACTGAAAGAATGGCAGCAACAGACAGAGGAGACATCCGAAACATGCAGTGCTGGTGCTCCTGCAGGAACGTGGTTGAGAAACACAGCACCCATACAGCGCAGATCTCCTACCTTCCAGACAGCAGGTCCTCCACAGGCCGGAGTGGGTCATGACCTCCTCGTTCTTCTTGCTGGTCTCGTTCTCGTTGGTGCTCTTGATCTTGCAGACGCCGCGCGAGTACAGCCAGTAGTCAGTGCCCACCGCGATGGTCATCAGGCTGAAGGCTGCGAAGGCGCCCACGGTGGTCAGGAGCATCTGCACCCCGCGCTCAAACACCCCCATACTGCCGCATTCCACCAGAGGGGAGCCCCCTTTCCGCTTGATGTACAGGAAATAAATATTTGACAACTCTAGGGGACACGACGATGAGAAGAATCCAACAGGAGGAAGACGAGCGTGCAGGGAACTCCAGCCTGCACTACATACTAACTAGTGCACTAGTCTGAGCTCGAGTGAGCCTCCACACGCACAATTGGAGCATTCTGGTATCACATAAGCTCATCTTCAGTCTCCAGTGTCCAGTGTGGCCTGTGCCGAGCATCCTCCATCCACATATCCATGAACACAACAGGGGAGAGTCAGATCAACAAAACTAAAGTGATGAAAGCGAACACTCTGTGCTCAAAGTCATTGTTTCACACACACACACACTCTCAGAGAGAGACACACACGGAGGCGTCGGTGAGATCAATCCATCCTGACGATGATCAGAGATTGAAAACAACAATAATAATAATAATAAACAGAAATAAACGAGTCGCTCTCTTCTTCCTAATATTCTGCTTGGCCGTTTCCATAGGGGGTCTCTGCGCCGTCGAGTGTGTGCTGAGGAAGCGCGCGGCCGAGCATCATCATCCGGTCTCCGCCGCTCCACCGCAGCCCTGCTGTTCTCCGCTCCGCCGATCCGCTCACATCTCTCCCGGTGCCCGATCCGCAGCCCGCCGGCGCCATCCACCGCGGAAAAACACGAGCACGAGCGACGGCGGAGGATCAGGAAGAAGAGCCCGAGCGAGCACGCGCGGACGGACACCGGAGAACATCTGATATTCCCGGCTTCCAGCGCACGGAGGATCTCCGATGTGTGTGTGCAGTGTGTGTGTGTGTGTGTGTGTGTGTGTGTGTGTCTGTCTGTCTGTCGGTGCAGCCGCTTGTTGCTTGCGCGAGAAACACTCTTAAACACTCCAATCCAGCACACGACACGCTAAACACTGATTTCGTGTGCGCATGACATCAACATCTGGATCATCTCATCTGTGTGTGTGTGTGTGTGTGATGAAAACACAATGCATGATGATTCTGACTGTTTTCCTTCATCTCTCCAGTGATGGATGGATGGTGCTGAGGATGCTGCGGTTGCCATGGCGACTGCCTGACTCCCCGCTCTGCGCGCTGTGGATGCTTATAAGCGGCGCTGCTGCGGCTATTAACCTTCGTTTACATGTCAGCAGCAGATCACCGCGCCGTGTGTAACGCTAATAACGGGCTCTGCTGTAATCCCGGCGTCAGACACACACACGTGCGCGCGCGCTCGCACAGAGCAGAGCAGAGGACACACTTTACATTCAGCGCAGCAGACAGCAGCCAGTGCGGCAGGAGAGCGGGAGATCAACAAGATTTATGAATATAGAATACAATGCGATGACGTCACGCAGGAGGAGGACGCTGATTGGCTGCGGCTCCGCTGATGGTGCTGCGGTTGATGTGTCTGTTCCTCATGTCTCACGACACACACACACACACACACATTGAACACACACTAAACCCATACTGAACAACCACCCACACACACACGCACTGAACACATACAGAACACACACATTGAGCACACACTGAACACATCTTTAATGCACACACACACACACACACCATGAACACAAACTGAACACACACACACACACAAATCACAGACTGAACGTACACATATGCAGACATGCACACATTGAACACATATAAACAACACACACACACACACACACACACACACACACACACACACACACACACACACACACACATTGAACACACACTGAACCCATACTGAACAACCACCCACACACACACGCACTGAACACATACAGAACACACACATTGAGCACTGAACACATATTTAATGCACACACACACAAACACACACCATGAACACAAACTGAACACACACACACACACACACACACACACACTAATCACACCATGAACACAAACTGAACACACACACACACACACACACACACACACACACACACACACACACACACACACTGTGAACACAAACTGAACACACACACACACACACACACTAATCACACCATGAACACAAACTGAACACACACACACACACACACACACACACACACTGTGAACACAAACTGAACACACACACACACACACACTAATCACACCATGAACACAAACTGAACACACACACACACACACACACACACACACACACACACTAATCATACCATGAACACAAACTGAACACACACACACTAATCACATACTGAACACACACACACACACACACACACACACACACACACACACACACACACACACACACACACACACTGTGAACACAAACTGAACACACACACACACAAACAAACACACACACGCACGCACACACACACACACACACACACACACACACACACACATACTGAACGCGCACACACACACACACACACACACACACACACACACACACACACACACACACACACACACACACACACACACACACACACATACACACACACACACACACACATTGATTCATTGGTTCATTCATTTATTTTCCTTCAACTCAGTCACTTTATTAATCAGGGGTCGCCACAGCAGAATGAACTGCCAACTATTCCAGCATATGTTTTCCACAGCGGATGCCCTTTCAGCTGCAACCCAATACTGGGAAACACCCATACACTACGGCCAGTGTATTCGATCAGTCCCCCTATAGCGCATGTGTTTGGACTGTGGGGGAAACCGGAGCACCCGGAGGAAACCCACGTCAACACGGGGAGAACATGCAAACTCCACACAGAAACACCAACTGACCCAGCCGAGACTCAAACCAGAGACCTGAGTGCTGTGAGGCAGTTGTGCCACCCACTGTACCACCGTGATGCTCGTCATTTGCTATTATTGTGTGTAGTCACAGTAAACAGAAAGCACATTGTACACCCATCCTCATAGTTTGACTATAAATAAATAATAAAGTCTATTAAAGCATAATTAAATAAGCTCTAAATGATATTGAAATAGTTTGTGTCCTGGTCTGGTCATGTGGATGTGTGTATACAGCGGCAGAAGTGTGTAATTAGCTGTGTAAGCATGTGTGTGTGGCTCAATCAGCAGCTCTGGCAGCTCTGACATGCTGCTGTATTTGTTGATTCATTCATTCGGCACACAGAACACAGCAGACATCAGACGATTACAACACCGAGCAAACACCCGCTCAGCGCCACTGATCATCAGCATCCATCACTGATCATCGCTCACATATTAGACATCTCCTCCAGTGCTTTGAGCATGTTTCACATAATCTCACCTGAAACATGAAGAGAGGGCGGGGCATACAGTAGCTCCTCCCCTTTTATAAAAACAGCCAGTAGCTTTGCGTTCTTCTCACAGCTCTGCCAATGAGAGCTCAAGTGTAATCAAATGAATAGGCAATGAGAAGAAGGGGGCGGGGCATGTCAGACACTAGAGAGCATTTGATTGGTCAGAAGATTTGATGAGAAATGAAGTATAAAGAGACGATTATAGAGCACCTGTTATGCAGAAATGTGTTTGTTCTAATCAGACTTGATGCAGGAACACTTTGATTGACATTCTCCCTTTTGTACGTGTCATCAGAGAGGGAAAGCCCCGCCCACTAGTGCCCATCTCTCCATCTCATTAGCATAAACAGCAGCCCTGAGTGAGAAGCAGCCGTCTGTCCATTAGCCATTAGAGTGTTTCAGCATAGACTAAGAGCACTTTTAGCTTAGCTTAGCATAAATCATTGAATCAGATTAGACCGTTAGCATCTCACTTTCAAAAAAGGTTTCAATGTTTTTCCAATGTAAAGTCAGCGTGAAATGTACAAAGAACGCTGGTTTAAGTCTCGGCTGGGTCAGTTGGAGTTTCTGTGTGGAGTTTGCATGTTCTCCCCGTGTTGGCGTGGGTTTCCCCCACAGTTCAAACAAATGCGCTGTAGGGGAACTGATCAACTAAACTGGCCGTAGTGTATGTGTGTGAATTAGTGTGTATGGGTGTTTCCCAGTACTGGGTTGCAGCTGGAAGGGCATCCGCTGGGTTAAATATATGCTGGAATAGTTGATGGTTCATTCTACTGTGGCGACCCCTGATGAATAAAGGGATAAAGCTGAAGGAAAATGAATGAATGACATTTCCTTTGTTGACGTCAACTTGAGGGTTTCCATAGAAACTGTATATTAATATCCTTAGCCACGCCTCTCTTATCATTAGTTTGCTATGAGGGAATGATGTTAAAAGAAAGCCATGTATGTGTGTGTGTGTCTGTGTATGTGTGTTTGTCTGTGTATTAATGTGTCTATGTGTGTGTGTGTGTGTGTCTATGTATTAATGTGTCTGTGTGTGTGTGTGTGTCTGTGTATTAGTGTGTCTATGTATGTGTGTTTGTCTGTGTATTAATGTGTCTATGTGTGTGTGTGTGTGTCTGTGTATTAGTGTGTGTTTGTCATCAATGTGCGGCTGCAGATGTGCTGAGTGCCCAGTTTCCATGGGAACATCTTCATCTGTGCAGAGTTCATTCAGTCCGATATGAGTGTCATATTTGTGTGTTCTTCACTCACACACACACACACACACACACACACACACACACACACACACACACACACACACACACACACACACACACACACACACACACACACACACACAAACACACACAAACACACACACACACAGAGAGCTGTTCTAACTGGCAGAGACTCAAAGTTGTGATTATTTAATCCTGTAGAGGAGATAACAGGACTCTTAGTTCTTCATCACATCACAAACACAGCTCTTGGGATGTATTCTATACAGTTTTCTGACATCACTGATCACATTCAGGCCTTAGTTTCCACTTCCAGACACAACTGCTAACTGTCGATACATGCAAAAGTCCGACTTACACAAATATTTCTCATTTCCAACACACAGAAGACTGAATATGTGAGGTTTAGCTGTGGTAAACGACAGCAGGACCATCTCTGGGGAACTCCAGACTCAAACTCATTCATTTTCCTTTGGCTTAGTAACTTATTTATCAGGGGTCGCCACAGTGGAATAAACCACCAACTATTCCAGCATGTTTTACGCAACGAATGTTCTTCCAGCTGCAACCCAGTACTGGGAAACACCCATACACACTCTACAGACAATTTAGTTGATCAGTTCCCCTATAGCGCATGTGTTTGGACTGTGGGGGAAACCGGAGCACCCGGAGGAAACCCACACCAACACGGGGAGAACATGCAAACTCCACACAGAAACACCAACTGACCCAGCCGAGACTCAAACCAGCGACCTTCTTGCTGAGGCCACAGTGCTGACCACTGCAGAATATAACTTTTAATGTGACTTTAATATTGACTTGCTAATGTGAATTTTAATGAACTATTTAATCAATGAATGTGGATGGCATTACAGCTAATCAGATCAACTGACTGTGTTGTAGAGCAATGCTGCCATCTGCTGACACACACACACACACACACACACACACACACACACACACACACACACACACACACACACACACACACACACACACTAACAAATCAAAAATATGAAAATAAAATCCACACAAATGAATAAAGCATGAACGAGTAAAGAGTAAACACAGGAATGTTTTCAGCACATCAGAAGCTTTATTGAGCATCATTAACTGTCCAGACCATAATAAAACAGATTCATCATCATAGTTTGACCAATACACTTATTATTGAGGGCAGAAATCTTCATTCTTCAGCACTGTCCTTCAAAAACACATAAGATCTTTACAACTTCTAACAGAATCACATTTATGGTCAATACTGTCTGGTTTCCACTGAGTGGTACAGTATGGTTCGGGTCGGTACGGGTCACCTTTATCAGGCTTGCGTTTCCATCACCAAGGTTACCTTTTGGTGGGCGAGGTGAATGACAAAGTTTCAGTCGACGTCATGCTCGTTTAAATAAATGTCTACAGTAAAGCTGTACGCGTCGCTCACATATCATATGAGCAGCACTTCTCACAACACAGATGCTTTATACACACACACACTCGTGTATAAATGTTTATTACTGACGTTTCTCTGAACATGATTATAACTGCAGACTTCTTCTTGGCTTTGTGGCTGTTCATAAAGATGACAAGGTTTGATTGAGCCGGGTCGACCATGGCTTGTTATTATATGTATATACATATTTACACAGTAAAATATCTCTCGGCTGTGTGTTTTAAACATGGCGGGCTTTTGTTTTCATTCTGGCTTGTTGCATAAGCGGATGACGTATCTCTGTAAACCAATAGCGTTCAGCTGCGCGTCTAGCTCCGCCTTTTGGTACCCTTTCTTGAGTCACTCTTCGAAAGGGTGCCAAAATAGTGGTTCGGTACGCCTTTTGACAGTGGAAACGGCCATAAAAGCGCACCAAACTGCACCACTCAGTGGAAATGAGCCATTATTGTGAGACGTATTTTAATAAGTGCAGCTCAGAATATGAGCTTTAATTCACCGTGACTAATTTATCCATTATTATGTATTAAGATGGACATAATTGCAGGGTTATTTGATATTTTCTGTACATTTCTTTGAACCATTATTGATAAATTACACAAGAAATAGACAACGGGCTGATGATTTATTAGAAAAATGATACACAGCTGAAATGGTGATGCCGTTACCCCTTTAGGTGTGTATTATTCTTTAATAATCCACCATCCCGCATGCATTATTCTGCTTATACCAGTTTCCAGATGTTGCATTTCAGATATTCGTCAGGTTTTTGTCCTCAAACTGCTCCTGTGTTTAATGTGTGCTTCAGTCACTCATGTTCTGGTGTGTGTGTGTGTGTGTGTGTGTGTGTGTGTGTGTGTGTGAGATCCTGCAGATGTTCACATGATTGACAGAGGAGCAACTCATCCACACGCAGCAGAAACACAGTCACCTGAAGACAGAGGAGAAAACACAGAAACTGGATGAATGAATGGATTATTGACTCAATGAATGACTAGATGAATGATTAACAGATGGTTAAATGAATGAATGAATGTATACATTAATGAATGATTGACTTAATAAACTTACGGATAAAAAATTTGAACAAAAAGATGGATGAATGGTTGGATAAATGCATGAATGACTGATTGAATTGATAAATTAATGAGCAAATAAATGGATGAATGAATGGATGAATAGATGGATAAATAGATGAATGGATGCGTAGAAGAACTGATGACTGAAATAATGGATAAATGAATGGGCAACTGAATGGATGAATGAATATGACAAATTAACAGATATATGGGTGAATGAATGGATGAACGAATGATTAAATGGATGAATGAATATATAGATATTTTAGTATCTAAAAAGGATTGATTGGATGAATGAATGACTAAAGGAATGGATAAATAGATAGTTGAATGAATGGATGGATGAATGAATGTGCAGATGAATGAATGACTAATGGTTAAATTAATGAGGGAATGAATGGATGAATGTATAGATGCATGAATAAGACTGACTGGATGAATGTAGAAATTAATAATTGACTGACTGACAGAATAAATGTATGGATGGATAAATATGAACCAGTAGATGGATGAATTAATAAATAAACAGATGAACGACTGAATCAATGGATAAATTACTCAGCAAATAAACTGATGAATGAATGAGTAGATGGATGGATGAATATTTGAACAAATAGATGGATGAATGATTGGACAAATGCATGAATGACTGAATCAATGGATAAATTAGAGCAAATAAATGGATGAGTGAATGGATGAACGAATATATGGATAAACAGATGAATGACTGACATAATTGACAAGTGAATGGGCAACTGAATGGATGAAAACGTACGGACTAATAGATATATGGGTTAATGGATAAATGGATGATTAAATAGATGAATGAATGAATATATTATTTAATTATCTAAAAATGGTTGGATGCATGAATGGATGAATGACTAGATTAATTAACTAGGTTAATTTAGTGGGTGAATGAACAGATGTATCGATGACTGAATGAGACTGACTGGATGAATGTATAAGGCAAGCTTATTTCTATAGCACATTTCATACACAGTGGCAATTCAGAGTGCTTTACATAAACAGGAATAAAAGAAACAAGTAAAATAAAAATAAAAACAAATAATAAAAATGCGTAAAAACAAAACAAAACATAAAAACATGTAAAATGTGATATAAAAGAATGAAGAAGAAGAGAAAAACATGATAGTGCAATCTGCAATAAATGAATGACGGAATCAGATTATGAATGGATAAATAATTGAACAAATGGATGGATGAATGAATGATTGGATGAATAGATGAAAGAGTGTGTAGAAGAATGAATGACTATAATAATAGACAAATGAATGGATGAATGAATAAATAAATAGATACATGGATGAATCAAGGAATAAATGGATGAATGGATATACATTTAATTATCTAAAGAGTGATTGGATGGATGGAGCTCAGACTGAGATCAGCACTGCTTTCTTCACACTGCGAGGGATTCGCGTGTCAGTTTGCGCAGTGGACTAGTCATCATTGACCACCATCATGAACGTAATATTCAACAGCTGTTTTACATCAGCCTATTGTTATGAGCATTGTGGAATAATTCATAAATGCTTAATGAAAATTAATTAAGAAAACACACTCCAGGGTCACATTTAGTTTCAGTGAAATTATAAAATATGAAAGTTAATGTTCTTAATAAATGAATACTGTTGTTTTGGATGTAGCACATAACCTCCAAAAACAAACAAATAAATACGCAAATATAGAAATAAATGAGTAAATAAATCCATAAATTACTGCATAAATAAAACAACAAATGAATAAACGTATGTATAAAATCCACAAATTCCTGCAGAAAGAAATATATAGATGATAAATAAAGCAGGCAAATCAATAATTAATTAAACTACACGAATGGTGACGGAACAAGAAAATGCTGAACTGAAGGTGTATTTCCCCACCTTTCAAACGTTTATTACAACCCAGGCTCATTCTTAAAACGTACCTCTAAATACATTTCTGAAGACTGTGAAATACGTCCCAGGGGGGATGTTTTTTTATGCAGTTTTTGTTTTCCCGAATCCACCAGAGGGCGCTGTGTGTGCTATTTGAGATTGCAAATTTCTCTCACAAGTGACATTCGCACCTGCTGTTCTCACGTAAATCCACCAGAGGGCGCTGTCGACTGACTGTTTGACTGACTGAATGACCAATCGACTGACTTAATTGATTTTAAATTGACCCGCCCACTGACTTCCCTAAACCAAGCCAACAATATTCAAAAGCAGTGCACAAAAGAAAAACCCTCACCTGATTTTTACCACATTTTACCAAACCCTCACCCTGTTATTACCTTGTTTACTTATTTTTTTGGATTCTGCTTTTGTCTTACCTGCTTTCTGGAATCGTTCTTCACTGGACTCGAACCCTGTCGTCGTGGTCAACTCCTCTCTGCATTTCAACTCCATTGATGTACATGGCAAACTAACAGGACAAACTGATAACAACGGAAAAGCCGACCATACGGAGGCAAGCGGTCAGCTGATAACTGCGAAAAGGAACGGCGCCATGTGTAGCGCTTATTTACAAAATGAAACGCAGCCATACGCACCTCTGGCTACATTATTTGCGCTCTCCAGAAACGTGTATAGGGCTACGTTTTCAGAAAGAGCCTGTGTTGGTTTACTTATTATTGAATGCTGTTGCGCATTTACTTTTCCCCAGGCCACTATGCTAATGAGAGGCTGTCTGTCAGTCATTAGAAGGCGGTCTAAAAATTTAATGCAAATTTTTTTCTAACGATCAACCAATAATGGCATAAACACCGCCTTCTGCTGATTGACAGACAGCCTCTCATTAGCATATTGACCTTCATTAGTGAATAAACGTTTGAGAAGAGGGAAATACACTTTCAGTTCAGCATTTCTATCCCGTCACCATTCGTGTAAGTTTTTTACACGAATTTTTTTAATTTTTTATTTTATTTAAATGTTGACCTGCTTTATTATCTAGATATTTATTTAAGCAGGAATCTGTGGATTTTATATATACATTTATTAATTTATTTATTGTTTTATTTATGCAGTGCTTTGTGGATTTATTTACTCATTTATTTCTATATTTGCTTTAGTTTTTGGCTCCACACAGATGGAGAATGCGAGGTCAGTTCACAGAACTCCACCAGATTACGATAGTTGTTTAAATAAATCCTCTTTAACCCAGTGATCGAGTCTTTGTGTAATTAATCGGCTCTGCAGATCAACTAGATAAAGATTTTTAGTATTTTTCTTCGTTTATTTACCTCTCTGCTGGACTCTTCTCCCACGCGGCTCTTCTCCTCCCGCCACACCGGAAGACGTTCATCCGCTAACAGCACAGTTCCGGGTAAAGTTTTGATGGGATACAGCTGCGGATACTCATATAATTCTTGTGAGACTGTACAACAATAATTAATATTTTTACTTTACTGTGACGGTTAGGTGTAGAGTTTGGGTTAATTTAATGGATAATTTAATAAACAATATGTATAATGCTCGTCACCTCTGGCCGCAGCTGTATCCCTTCTAAAAGAGACTTCATAAATTACAGAAGGATTAAGCAGTTTTTGGAGATTACACGCTACTTATTTAATAACTCACACTTTTGTTATGTTTATATTTAAATATGCTTATCATTAGTATAAATGTAGAGCATTACGAGGAGGATTTGCGTTACCGGCTCTGGCAGCCAGAGATGTTCATATCATAAGAAGACTGCGGCCTCAAGGAGAAAACACGGGTCACGTGTTGCTCGAGAACCAATCAGCTCTGGCGTCGCTGAACGGAAATGTTCCGCTGAATTAGAAAATGATTTTATTTTAGGGATTGAAGTAGTGATGTTTGAGTGGTAGAACATTAAATAATTCAAAAATAAGTAAATAATTAAATAATTTAAAGAATTCAACCCTGCCAAAAATAAATAAATAAATAATAATAAATAAAAAAAAAACAGTTTAAACCAGCCTAGGCTGGTTGGCTGGTTTTAGTTGGTTGACAAGCCTTGTTTTAGAGGGGTTTTCGCCATTTCCAGCCTGGTCTTAGCTGGTCAGGCTGAAAAAATGACCAACTAAATCCAGCTAAAACCATCTTGACCAGCCTGGTTTAAGCTGGACATAGCTGGTTTTAGCTGAGCTCCCAGCTTGGCTAACATAGTATAACCATGTTCCGTACAGATGACCCTTTAACGTCAATCTCTGAATAAATACTTATGGGTCGTAGACAAGCTATATATTATAAAAATGTTTAGTTGATTCATACTGGCTTACAAATGACAATTCACCAATACACTCCCACATGAATAGTAATCTATGCAGTTGTTTTAGAAATAGACATTGCTTTAATTCACCTGAATGTCATCTTCACTTTTTAAGTTTTTAGTTTGTTCCAATTTGACAGACTAACTCACTACTGAAGGCATTTTGCCAATACAGTGTCTAGGAAAGCTCAAATGCACAGCAAATAGAACAACACTAACATATTGAGAAAACAGCACTGTAGCACAATCAATATGTGAATTTAGATTTGATGCTGTTTATTTCTAAATCTGTATAGTTAATTTGGCTTTCATAATAAAAACCTATTGATTTTAGTTTATTTTAGATTCTAAAGCACTTTTGTGTCTCTCAGGTGAATGGAGTGCAGGCTGCATGCTGATCTAGTCGTTGTTTACTTCTGCTTGTTTGTTTTTATTACACACAACACACGTTATGTTATACATTTAACTAACTTTTTAAAGAATCTAAATATTAAAAAAAAACTTCAAGGATTTAAGAGGCTGATGACCGTCATAACAGTATTGTGAAATGACTTCATTGACAAAGAAAGAAAGATTCTGTAGTCTCGCCTCTCTCAGCGGCTCTGGCACTGCAGTCTCACGACAGTCGTGCACGTTTTCCGGCAGATCCTGTGGCTGAGAGGTGAGCACGAGTTTATTTATTTATGTTCAGAAACACACATGAGGATTAATAAGGCATAAACAGCGCTGCAGTGATCAAGTTCAGACTCTTAACAGATCTGCTGGAGCTCAATGCACACCCGCACAGATGCTCATCATGAGTTACTCACTGTGGCGAATGTGAACGTCTAATATACAGTAATTAATGACTTTACGATAATTAATTTCCCTATTACGGCAAAAAACACACTTTTACAGCTTATGAACACGTTATGTTAAACTTTACTGCTGTGAAGCTCCGTATGACAACTTCACTATGGTATATGCAATATCATGATACATAACCAGAGTTAATCAACTGTGATTATACAGTGGTGAATATGTCGACAAAGATGCTCAATACTCTTTTACTACAGTAATACATCTGTAGAATAGAGTAAAGCATGGTGTATTTGTGTTGTTTAAAGGTGTAACTACACTAACCATAGCATACCATACTGAAAACACAGCTAAAACCAGCCTACGCTGGTTTAAGAGGGGTTTTGGCCATTTCCAGACTGGTTTCCAGCCATTTCCAGCCTGGTCTTAGCTGGTCAGGCTAGAAAATGACCAGCTAAAACCAGCTTGACTAGCCTGGTTTAAGCTGGACACAGCTGGTTTTTGGATAGGCTGGTTAAGCTGGTTTTAGCTGGTCATCATCTCCCAGCCTGACCAGCTGTAGCTTATAAGACCAGTCTGGAAATGCCTGGAAACCAGTCTGGAAGTGGCCTAAACCCCTCTAAAACCAGCCTGATTGACCAGCTAAAACCAGCCTAGGCTGGTTTAGGCAGTTTTTTCAGTAGGGTAACCCTTGTTACTATAATGTTACTACAGTGAAATCGTTGTTGTCTTTGTCTAATGTTGTGTGTGTGTGTGTGTGTGTGATATTGTGTTTGTTTGTTTATCAAGCTGTTGTGTTTGTGTGTTTCTCCTGTGTGTGTGTGTGTGCGCGTGTGCAGCAGCTGATGTTCACTGATGCAGGATCCATCAAGATCTTCTGTCTGGTGAGTCTTCATCACATCTTCCCATGATGATCTGTGTGTGTGTGTGTGTGTGTGTGTTTAAAACAGAGTTGTCCAGTGTTGTACAGTGAAACAGAAACTGGTGTTGGAGCTCAGTAGTCGATCAGCTGGTGTAGCTCCTCCTCCTCAGTCCAGCATCAGCTGCTGTAGTGAATGACAGACTCGAGTCCTGTGAGGGGTTGTGAGCTGTTCTTCTTCAGAATAGTGTTCAGGTCACTGCTGATGCTGCTGGAGGAAAACCTTTCCTGACTCGCTCCTCCAAAACACCCCAAAGTGCTCAATAATGTTTACATCTGGGTACTGTGCAGGCCATGGGAGATGTTCAACTTCACTGTCATGTTCATCGGACCGCCAGTCCTGCTGTGTGTGTCGCTGCATCATCATCCTGACACACACCACCATCAGGATACAGTGTTTGACCCAATGGGTCACATGATGCTTCAGAATGGTTGGGTAGTTCTTGGTAGTGACCCAGCACCCATCTAGCACCAGTATTAGGCCTCTGGAATGCCATGTTATGAGGCCAAACCATCAGTGACCCCCCCCATGCTTCACTGTGGGCATCAGTAGTCAGGGTGGGCCGCTTCTGGAGGAAGCTCCCCAGACAAATAGTTTTAGTGGAAGCATATATATGTGTGTGTGTGTGTTTGTGTGTGTGTGTGTTCAGATGATGTTGTCTGCTATACCTGATGGTGTGTGTGTGTGTGTGTGTGTGTGTTCAGACGGTGTTGTCTGCTCTTCTGATGGTGTCAGTGTTGCGCTGGTCTGGATTGCGGATGTTCTCGATGGCGTCTCAAACATATTCTTCCGGCACTCATTCAGCAGCGTTCGTCACCTGCCCCAACGACACCGTGGCCAAACAGCTCGCCAGGTAGAGAAAATGACAAAAACTCAAAGTACAAAACACACACATATACACACACACACACACACACACACACACGTTTGCAGATACAGACTGAAAGAGTAGTGTTCAGGCAGATGTCAGTGTTTTCAGATGATCACTGTGGAGAAATACTTTCAGGATGTTTGATATAATAGTAATAATACGTAATCAAAGCATTTTAAAGTGGTAAATTTCAACAAAAGAGCACAAGACATAATTAAATTGAATAACTATCTGCAGATATTGAACATTATAGAGTAATAAGCAGCAGTGTTGAGCGTCATGTGTTTATGTTGTTGTGTGAACGTGACTCCGCTGTGTGTGTTTGGTGCGTCTCCAAATATTCAGTGTCTTCAGTTTCTGTCTTGATTTATGAATAAGATGTTGTTCTCTCCTCAGAGGAATCGTGGAGAAGAAGCTGGCGGCGTGTGTGAACATCGTCCCGCAGATCACATCTGTGTGAGTGTGTGTGTTTGTTTGTGTGTGTGTTTATACACTCACTGGCCATTTTATTAGGTACACATGTCTAACTGCTCGTTAATGCAAATTTCTAATCAGCCAATCACATGGCAGCAGCTCAATGCATTCAGGCATCTAGACATAGTCAAGAGCAAAATCTCTGAGGAATATTTCCAGTACCCTGTTGAATCTATGCCACAAAGGATTAAGGCAGAAGGTAAAAGTGGGTTCGACCTGGTACTAGTAAAGTGTACCTAATAAAGTGGCCGGTTTGTGTGCGGGTCAGAAAGTCAGATGTGTGTGCATGAAGTCATGCATCTGATTTGTTTGTGCAAGGTGCGTGTGTCTGTCAGTAGATGAGTGTGTATGTGAGAGATATGATGTGTGTGTCTTTTTTTGTCTGTGTGTGATATACAGTAATATGATGCAGGTCTAATGTGTGTGTGTGTGTGTATGTGCTGCAGGTACGAGTGGCAGGGAAAGATCGAGGAGGACAATGAAGTTCTGCTGGTGAGCGACACACACACACACACACACACACACACACACACACACACACACACACACATTTACAGTTGAAAGAAGTTTACACACACTATAAAATGGCACCTTTTAATAAAGTCCGATGTTAATGTGAGTAAACTTTTCCTCTTTTAGGTAAGTGAGGATGATCACGTGTGTTTCTGTTCTGCTCAATAGCAGAATAATGACAGAGATTGTTTGAGGAATTGTTCTAACTCTTCTTGATAGTCAAGTTTACACACAGTAAGATTATTCTGCCTCTAATAAAGCTCAGATGATGATGTCAGGGGTTTGGAAGTTTCTGATTGGCTGATTGACAACATTTGAGTTAATGTGAGGCACAACTGTAGAATAGTATTGAAGGAAAAGCTCAAACACACTGCTTCCCTGTGTGACAACATGGGGAAATCAACAAGCCAGAATCAACAACAAAGCCAGATTACCATTAGCTGAATGACACTGGGAAAAGACTGATGTGTGGAGACATGTCCTGTGCTCTGATGGAGCTGAGATTGAACTGTTTGGCCATAATGAGCAGTGTTACATCTGGAGGACAAAGGGGAACAAGCCTAGAACACCATCCCAACTGTGCAGTATGGGGGCGGCAGCATCATGTTGTGGGGCTGTTTTGCTGCAGGAGGGACTGGTCCACTTCACAGCATAGATGGCATCATGAAGACAGAACATTATGGAGAAATACTGAAGCAACATCTCAACACATCAGCCAGGACATTACAACTTGGCCACAACTTGGCCACATGACTCTTCCAAACAGATCATGAGCCTAAGCATACTGCCAAATGAGTTCACATGTGCTTTAAGGACAACAGAGTGAATGTTTTGGAGTGGCCATCACAAAGCCCTGATCTCAATCCTATAGAGAATGTGTGGGCAGAGCTGAAAAAGCTTCTGCGAGCAAGACAGCCTACAAATCTGACTCGGTTACAGCAATTCTGCCAGGAGGTAAAGCTAAAAAATAGCAAGGTAATGTGTGTAAACTTCTGACTGTCTAGACATTAATAATAAGTTCTCTCATTATTCTGGCATTTAGCAAACATGCACAATGCACAAGACATCTTTTTAAAAATGGTTTTGTTCCTTTTTGTAGATTTTATGTAAGCTTGTGGTTTTAACTGTGTGTTATTAACATGATTTCACATGATCTTTGTACAGTTAGAAGACGCTTTGCTCGATTTTAATGTTATTATTTTTATTTAATGTTCTGACAATGGAAACATGTAAAAACTCAGATTTTCTTCCTAAATTTTCCTCTCAGTCCCGGTTTACTGAATTCTTCCTTTTCCAAAGCCCTGCTGGTCTGACCCGGGTGTTTAATAATCACACACACAATGAGAATAATACTGAGTGTTTCAATATTTTGAAGCACATTCATTCAGTCATTAATTCATTTTCTTGTCAGCTTAGTCCCTTTATTAATCTGGGGTCGCCACAGTGGAATGAACCACCAACTTATCCAGCATGTATTACGCAGCGGATGCCATTCCATCTGCAATCCAGTGTATGGGAAACACCCATACACACTCATTCACACACACACTCATACACTAGTGCCAGTGTAGTTGATCAGTTATAGCGCATGTGTTTGGACTGTGGGGGAAACCGGAGCACCCGGAGGAAACCCACACCAACACGGGGAGAACATGCAAACTCCACACAGAAACTACATGTACACATGTCAACATAATCTGTGTTCTGTAATAAGTGTGTTGAACATTTTTCTCAGATGATCAAGACAAGAAGTTCAAAGATTCCTGAACTCGCTGAATATGTCCGGTAACTCTCTCTCTCTCTCACACACACACACACACACACACACACACACACACACACACACACACACACACACACACACACACACAGGTCAAGCACAGAAACATGTTGGGTCTCCAGTAGTCTAGTATGAGCTGATGTTTTCATGTTTGTCATATAAAATGCACAAGTTAAGAGATTTTCCACAAACATTAATAATTCCCTTAAATGCCTACAGACAGATGAGGAAAGAAAGTTATGAATGATGCTCAGACTGGCACACATACAGACACACACATAAACAAATATACACAGACAGACAGAAAAACACACACACACACACACACACACACACACACTGAACTGAAGGCAGTGTTTGAGGCTGGTGATGTAACCTGTTGGTCCTCCAGTGAAACTCTCCATCAGTTTTGTGATTCTGTTTGTGCTGCTCGTGACAGAAGCGACACACTCCGTCTGAAACACAGCAGTGTTGAATAATGTAGTGTTGTCTGCAATACCAATCAGAGCCCACATTGAAACACATCCATTCCCTGCTCACCGTCCAGTGCAGGTTCTCAAACACCCCTGACTGGCCACTGTGGTCACATGATCAATAGATATGACTGTGAGTCTTTGACTACATTTATTTGACATTTAAATGGGGATAGAAATGATATGCAAGTAGCAGTTCGAGGTTATTATTGCATATTTCATTTATTTCCTTCAACATAAAACCGGAAATTCGACTTATTAGTTAATTCATTAAGGAATCGCTGCTATAGTAACCCAACCCCAAATCAGTCCACCTCAGCAGGACTCTGTAATGTGAGCTGAATGTGGTCCTGCATTGTCGTGTTGAACTCTGCATGGGTATCCCCGGTTAAATTGGCAGCATATTGTGCTCCAAAACCTCTCTGTGCTGTACAGCATTACTGGAGCATCACAGAAGGGCAGGTTACCTTTGCCGAGGACACCAACACAACCCCATATCATGACAGAGCCGGGCTTTTAGATTCGGTAACAAGTCTTTTGGTTGGTAACAGTCTGGATGATCCTTTTCTCCTTTGGTCCGGAGCTCACAGCATCCATTTCTCCCAAAAAACACCTGAAACACTGCTCCATCTGAGCACAGTACACATCTCCACTGTGTGATGCTCCATCCTAGATGCTTCCGAGTCAATGACGCTTCTGGACACTGTTAACATAGGGCTTTCTTTTAGCACAGTGCTGTTTTCACTGACATAACCTAACTTCTCTAATGACATCAGTTTGGGCGAAATATGTTTAGCCACGCCCCTACAAGTGTGCTGCAAATGAAGCACAGAGAAACTTGAATTAAACCCCGCCCCTTACTTAATATTCCATATCTGTGTGTAATGCATCATCATAATGGAATATGAGTGATAAAATGGGAGCAGCATGGTGGCTCAGGGGTTATCACTGTGGAATCTCAGCAAGAAGGGCGCTGGTTTGAGTCCCAGCTGGGTCAGTTGGTGTTTCTGTGTGGAGTTTGCATGTTCTCCCCGTGTTGGCGTGGGTTTCCTCTGGTTTCCACCACAGTCCAAACACATGCGCTATAGGGGAATTGATGAACTAAACTGGCCATAGTGTATGAGTGTGTGTGTGTGTGTAACAAAATCTGTCAGTGTTGTTTTCATTCTCTCATCTTCTGCGCTTCACATTTTGGCGGTTGTAGCTCCTGTCATCTGAAGGCAGAAGGCATTGAATGATTGATTGACAGCTGATATTACCCAATCCATTCGCAGTTCTAGAGCAGTGGGCCAATAAGAAGAGCACAAAGGCGGAGCAAGCATTGCAGGCTTTTTTTCCGCATAACAGCTGTTTATCTGTTCCCGTTTGGCATTTTTAGGTGCAATAATGCATTCTGCATACATGTCTCCTAAATCCGCGCACGCCGTGACGATTCTGCCGTGAAAACAGTGAAAATGTGTGCACTCGCCCAAATGCTTCCAACTATATTTTTTTAGGTCGCATAGATAAAACTTCAGGCGCATATTTGACCAAAACGGTCGAGGCCTAGCATCTTAACTTGTTATTATTTCCTTATAATAATAATAAAATAAGGAAGTTATCATCAATCACAATACATATTGCAGTGAACTCCAGCCCAACTCTCGTGTCCTCCAGCAGCTGTGGGAAAAGCCAATACACTGACACAGATCACTCTGTTCATGCAGAGTCCCGCGGGAAAAGTGATTGACAGGTGGTAATCTGTGTGTAACTTTATTTATTTATGGTTTGGTTATGGGTAAAGCAAACACCATGTGGGTCAGGTTGTGAAAATGGTAGACTGCTATTAATTTTTTCCTCATGAATAAATTGGTATTTAACAACCCCCATCCCCGATGATGATGATGCCCTCGTCCATCGTGATGTTTCACATTAGACTTCGTACGATGCCAAATTGGTCAACATCACCCAACACTACTATCAACAGAGCAAGTCTTTTGCTATGCCCTTTGCTTCTCACATTTACCCTTCCTCTCCCAGCGCATGTGATTGGGTCAAACGATTGTGAGCGGTAACTAAGATAACTCAAATCAGTGTTGAGGGGTGTACATGGGGTAATTCGCCCAGGGTGCTATTTAAGCTAGAACAGCCACTGTCTACAGAGATGAATAAGACTATGATGTGAATATTAAGTTACTGTTAATATAATGAGAGTTTTATAACAAAAAAAATAACAGTGATTTTGACTGACTTTAGCTGTGTTTTTATTTTATATGAGCATTTTGGAGAATTGCACTACACATGCTTAATAGAAATGCCAAAATGTGTGACAATCCTGAAAATGCACTTGAAAAGGCTTCTCAGCTGCAGGACACGACACTCTCTTGTTTCTCATTAGATGGAAACACTGCTTTATTCAGAAATGTGTTATGCAATGTTACAGTTTGCAACACCTCCTCTTCTTGAATTGGTATCACTCTGAGGGGGATCTACAGATATCTGGCTGTGCTAAACAAACACTTCAGAAACGAATTATACACATTATGCAGATAAATCTAATTATCTTTGGATAGAAACATAGCTGTACTTTTAACAACACCAGAATAACGAATGTGTGTGTGTGTGTGTGTGTGTGTGTGTGTGTGTGTGTGTGTGTGTGTGTGTGTGTGTGTGTGTGTGTGTGTGTGTGTATGTAGCTCCAATCATCCCTATGAAGTGGCCGAGGTCATCAGTTTGCCCATTGATCAGGGAAATCCTCCGTATCTGAAGTGGATTGGAGACGTCGTGCCGGAGTGACTCCACTCTCCAGTGTTTTTTCCTCAATGCTACTGTTTACTTTGCTGCAGAAGAATATCAGGACAAGGTTATGTTCTGGATGAGCAGATTGTTATAATTTACACTGCATTAAAGCGTCACACTCAGCAGAACGTGTGTGTTTTTGTCTTATTGTGAAGATTACAGGGTGTGGAGTGCGAGCGCTTCAGTTCTGTGGGTGTTTCCACTCAAAGGAAGCCTCTTGTTTAGTTGAGGCCACTAAATATAACACAGTACTGATGTTACAGACACAGTCCACCTACAAACTCCCCCTCAAGTGTTCATGAGATTGTTTCTATTTTTAAAAACAAGACAAGATATTCTGGAAAAAAACTAGTGGCATCCAGAGTTTCAACAGAAGAAACACAAACAGCTTTAGAAGAAGTTGAGGATGAAGAAATGCTGACAGAATTTTCATTTTTTGGTGTACTGGCCCTTTAAGATGGAGATTATAGCCACATGGCCAATTACAAACACTAAATTAGTGTGTGAGATGAGTGAAAAATGACTTTACTCTGAAAGAGAACATTCATTCTTGTGAGAGATGTGAATTACAACAGTAATGGAGGAGAAAATCACCCGTCTGTGCTGATGGTCAATTATACACAAGAGCACAGAATGAGGAAAAATGAATGATAGATTTTAATATGAGATGCACCACTGCATCTGTGGCACTGAACGCCCTTTGAGCCCTCAAATGTCAACACACACACACACACACACACACACACACACACACACACACACACACACTGACCACTGTGACCATCTGCGGTTTCTGCCCTTCAGCTGAAGAATGGAGGGTTGATATGTTACACTGGATCTCATAACACTGTCCAACCCACATTAAGAATACTATAGTAATGGGTAGTAAATACTGTAGTGGCTTTGAACCACACAATAATAATTTACTTCTATTCATTGATTGTGGTGATTGTACAGTGACCATGGTAACAAAACATCTAGTAATTGATCTGTTGTGGTGATTCTATAGTTGCTATGGTAACAACTTCTATAGTAATTAATTTGTTATGGTGATTCTATAGTTGCTATGGTAACAACGTTTATAATAATTGATCTGTTGTGGTGATTCTATAGTTGTTATGGTAACATCTATAGTAATTGATTTGTTGTGGCAATTCTGTAGTTGCTATGGTAACAACTTCTATAGTAATTAGTTTGTTGTGGTGATTCTATAGTTGCTATGGTAACACAACATCTATAGTAATTGATTTGTAGTGATTCTAAAGTTGCTATGGTAACAACATCTATTGTAATTGATCTGTTGCGCAATTCTATAGTTGCTTTGGTAACAACTTCTATAGTAATTGATTTGTTGTGATTTTATAGGTGTTATGGTAACAAAACAGTAATTGATCTGTTGCGGTGATTCTATAGTTGCTATGGTAACACATCTATAGTAATTGATCTGTTGTGGTGATACTATAGTTGCTATGGTAAAAACACCTATAGTAATTAATCTGTTGCAACAATTCTATAGTTGCTATGGTAACAACTTTTATAGTAATTGATCTGTTGCGGCGATTCTACAGTTGCTATGGTAACAACTTCATTGGTAATTGATCTGTTGCAGTGATTCTATAGTTGTTATGGTAACACAACACTAATGAAATCAAATGACCAAATCCTGTAGTTTTCCACAACTGCATACTACATTGTATACTACAATACACCACTGTTTACTGCAGTATTGATTAGTTCATCAGTTCACTACAGTTAATATAGCATGCTGTAGCATTCATTAACGAAGAGTTGTAAGCATTATACAGTATATTACAGGTATGGTTAAAAAACACTATAATTTACTACAGTATTTTGACTTTTAATAAATCATTGATGTACAGCAGACTCATTAAAAAAACAATTATGTAGAAAACCAGACTGAGGATTCTGATGAAACAGACTCTGATGGAAACTGGTGCTGAATTAATGTGAGCAACAGGAATAAAATAAGAATCTGGCCGATTTCTCAGTCGTACATTCACAAATACTTCACACAACTTCTGAACGTTTTACCACTCATGTCTTCTCGACTGGTCCCTGGAGCTCAGCTGATATCGCAGACATCTATATCCACCTTATTATGCTCGTTTCCATAATTGTTCAGATTCATTAGCCGCTACATGCTAATGACTAGAAATAACAAACGGCGGTAAACGCTGAAACTTACATCCAGTGTGTTCATGACAATACATTAAACTTAAACTAATATGAAATGAAAAATACAAGTTTGCAACATCAAACAGCAAAACAAGCTGCTTTGTTTGGCTAAATATTAATACCCACATGAAAAAACGCAGTGTTTTTGAACCATTCTATAGTGTATCATACTGCATATTATAGTATAACGACTAGTAGCAGTATTAGTAGTATTTACAACACTTTGTATTGACTATAGTGAACTGATAAACTAATAAATACTGTCATATATATATATATATATATAGTACTAACTGTGGTGTATTGTAGTATAATGCACCCTATAGTTGTAGGTCATTTGTTTATATTTTGTTACTGTAGTAAATGTTGAATAAAACAGATTAATTACAATAGTCGTTCGTTGTGTTACCATAGTAACTATACAATCACCACAACAGATACTTGACTATAGCAGGGTTCAAATACACAATCAATTGCTGTAGTATTTTATAGTATCATACGGGTGACACCGAAAGTTTCCACATATTTAAGCCACAATGGCTTCGTCACTTTAGAGTGAAAAATGTGGCGGATAAAGCAGACTGAGGTTATCTGGCAGCCAACACGGCCAGACGATCTGCCATCAGCAGTCATCAATGAATATTTATCACAAGCAGCTGATCTCCAGGACGGAGCGTTTATCCTCGCCGTTCTCCGGCAGGTGTTTGTGTCTCCGAGCTCCATTGAGAACAGCTGCGGGTTCAGAGGTCGAGCTGACGGCACCATCGCATCGTTCATCCACGTTTTTACCATTTCGAAGTTCGCTTTCCTCGCGCTCCTCAACATCCATCGCCTTCAGATGCTCCTTTACCTCCATCTCCCTTCGGATCTCCTCCAGCGGGAGCGCCACCATTCCCGTTCCCTGCTGCAGATCCTGGTTCTCCACACGTCTAGACGATCGACACAAGGCTTTGCGAAATCCTCTTTTAAAGTTATCCGAAAGGAATCCATATAGGATGGGATTTGCGCAACTGTTTGCATATGAAAGAACTACGACAAAGTAATACAGGCCTCTGAACTCGCCTGGTAGCAGAACCAGCAGGTTTACGATGTTTAAAACGTAGAACGGCAGCCAGCAGAATACAAACACAGCTACCACGATTACGACCATTCGCGTTATTTTGCGTTCTGATTTCCTGCGGCGAATGGACGTTGCGCGGACTCTTCGTCCAGAGCTGCGCACTTTGACTACAATTAACAAATAGCAGAGACAGATTACGGTAAGCGGGCCGAAGAATCCCACTGTCGCCGTATAGATAATAAACGACGCTTTCCAGACTTCGGCAGGCTCCGGCCATACAATACTACAATTTCCGTCATCCTGCAGAACGCCGGCGAACATCACCACTGGTAGGACTACTACAAACGAAATCGCCCATATTGTGCAATTCACAGTTTTAGCCACACGTGGCTGGCGCCACCTAGAGGATCGGAGGGGATGCACTACAGCAAGATATCGGTCGATGCTCATCACGGTCAGACAGAAGATGCTAGTAAATTGGTTAATTGCGTCGACAGTCATGACCAGACGACACATCAGAGATCCGAAGGGCCAGGAGAGAAGGCCGTTCTGTACAGCGAGGAATGGCAGACCTAACATGAAGAGTTCGTCAGCGATAGCTAGATTGAGGATGTAGATATTTGTCACAGACTCCGCTTGGGAATATCGCAGCACGATGTGGATTACTAGAGTGTTCCCGACCAGACCGACAACGCAAACGGTGATGTACACCAGAGGGATGAGGATCCCAGCGATGCCTGGAGAGTAATCCAGAGGTCTCCAGTTGTCTGTCGGAGAAATAAACGTTTGGTTGAAGGACGAAGAGGAGGTGTTCGTACACATCGACGGTTGAGTTGTGGATGGATGTGAGAGTGCGGATGTTATTCTGATGATCTCCATCACTGTAAGAGCGCTCAGCTGCTGCCCATCTGATCTACGAGAGAGACAGAACACTGGTTAGTCAATGAGTTTGCACACACACACACACACACACACACACACACACACACACACACACACACACTAAGTTTATTTTAGTAAAGTAAAATCAAGACAGTGGTTATTACTGTGGCCTCACAACATGAAGGTTGCTGGTTCGAGGTCCAGCTGGGTCAGTTGATGTGTCTGTGTGGAGTTTGACTAATTGTGTTTCTTCTGTAGAAACACTCAAATGTCTCCAATTGGGTTGCCAAATCCACAGTTTTGCTGCAGAATTTGGCTATTTAAACCACATGCCGTGGGTTGATTTTAAACATGTGGGTTACAGGTTTGACATATTCATTCATTTATTCATTCATTTTCCTTTGGCTTTGTCACTTATTTATCAGGGGAATGAACCGCCAACTATTCCAGCATATGTTTTATGCTGCAGACATCCTTCCAGCCGCAACCCAGTACTGGGAAACACACATACACACTCATTCACACACACACTCATACACTACGGCCAGTGTAGTTGATCAGTTCCCCTATAGCGCATGTGTTTGGACTGTGGGGGAAACCGGAGCACCCGGAGGAAACCCGGGCCAACACGGGGAGAACATGCAAACTCCACACAGAAACACCAACTGACCCAGCCGAGACTCAAACCAGCGACATTCTTGCTGTGAGGCCACAGTGCTAAGTGCACTTCACCAGAACACTCTGTTTGATTGGGCGTGGCCAATTGTAGACTCAGAAGTAAATGCTTTCTGCTCTAATTGGCTGACAGATTTGCATATTAACAAGCTAAACAAACAGAGGAGTAGAAGTCGATCTTTCTTGGGGGCGGGGCTTGTCCAGACTATTACATCATAGAGTGGAACATTCCAGAACCTGCTGTTTTTGTCTTCAATATAAGCAGATTTGGGGTGGCACGGCTAAGTGGTTAGCACTGTGGCCTCACAGCAAGAAGTCCCGGTGCTACAGGGGAATCGATCAACTAAATTGGCTGTAGAGTATGAGTGTGTGTGAGAACGAGTGTGTTTGGGTGTTTCCAAGTACTGGGTTGGAACTGGAGGGGCATCTGCTGGGTTGAATATTTGCTGGATGAGTTAGTGGTTTATTGCGCTGTGGTAACCCCTGATGAGTAAAGGGACTAAGCCAAAGGAAAATTAATGAAGGAAATTAAGACTCAAACTGTTGGTCAAATATATTTATTAATTTAAACTAAAATTCATTCATGATAATATGAAGAGAAATTAGTCTGTAAAATAACAGAAATGTACTAAAAGTTGATTACAAGGTTTTTTAGATGTAATATTGAACACCAATAATAACAAATAATAATAATATAAAATAATATTAAATAAATAATAATAATAATACATTTTATTTATAGGTGCCTTCAAAGCACTCAAGGACACCTTACAATAAGTCACAGGCACATTATGAAATACAGAAATTAAACCAGAAAATCATTAAAAGCAAGAACAGAAAGATTTTAACCCAGGATTCAAAATTGGAGATAGTCCACCTGGGGAATATCTAATGGCAGGGACTTCTATAACTGTGGTGCTATGCAGCTATAAGTCCTGCCACCAAATCATTTCATCTTAAAATTTGCATTTTATCTATTAAAAATAACAATAAATGTCACATTTTACAACTTTTCAAGGTTAAAAGTTGTTGAAAGAAATATCAAGTTCCCGTAATTCAGTTCTAAAGCAGAATTAAACAGGAAAAAAGCATACATATTTAACTGTAATGATTAAAAACATCAATATTTTTCACAGTATTTAAAGCATGCTATATTTTATATCTCTGTAATCCACATATGAACGTGTATGTTAAATATGTGATTTGCACTCATCTGCTTTCTTGATGTAATGTTAATTTCTGTATTTACTAGAGTAAAAGTGAGCCGTCCTCATGTTTACTGACAGTGTTATTTACGTTCTGGATGGTGAACTTGTGTTATAGATTGTGCGCTGAGGAACTGAAGCACGTCCCCGTGAGGGCGGCCCCGGACCCCGACCGGGCGGAAATGAGCGGCGGGGATGGAGACTAGCCTGTGATTGTGTTTGTTCGGGTTTGTTGACGTTGTTTCTGAGCCTCATCTCTGCTCCAGCACTAATGGAGGATAATTAACGCGGTACAGTCGGTCAGCAGGAGCTCGTGGCTCCAGGTAAAAACCACTTTATTAGGAGCTCAGGAAGAAAACACTTTTATTTTTCTTTATATTTGCGCACATCTGTTGATCAGCTGCAGATCTGATCAGAAATCACAGGCAGCAGATCATTATTGTCCTCTTCTGCTGGACTAATTGTGTTGCTAACACTCAAATCTCTCCATTTGGGTTGCCAAATCCACAGTTTTCCCGCAAAATTGGGCTGCTTTAGTTTATTATAGATTTGAAAACTTATAAACAATTGTTTATTTTAAAAATTTTATTTTAAGAAAGTTTATGTCAGAAAAGGGCGTCACAGTGGTGGAGTGGGCAGCACAATCTCCTCACAGCAAGAAGGTCTCTGGTTCGAGTCTCGGCTGGGTCAGTTGGTGTTTCTGTGTGGAGTTTGCATGTTCTCCCCGTGTTGGTGTGGGTTTTCTCTGGGTGCTCCGGCTTCCCCCACAGTCCAAACACATGCGCTATAGGGGAATTGGGTAGGCTAAGTTGTCCGTAGTGTGTGAGTGTGTGTGCAGGAGTGTATGGGTGATGTAATCTGACTTCAGCTTGAATGTTGGATCCTGCTGGTAACACACACTAAACACACATCTGCATGTGAATGAGGGAGCCGAATATCCTCAATTAAAGATGCACTTCATTCTCCCCCAGATGAAGTGTGTTGATTTCTGTGCTGCGGGTGAAGTGTGTGTTGTGTTGGGGTAGACGTGTAATAATAATAATAATGAAGCGAGCGCTGAGCGCTGCAGACGCGCTGAATGTGTTTAGTGATGGCAGCTGTATGAGCCGGGTTACTGAAAGGCTTTTTGAGCGTCTGCAGACTGACTGAGATCAGGCTTTTGTTCCCGGAGGCGCCATTAATCCACATTAACCTGCGCAGCTGTGTGTGTGTGTGTGTGTGTGTGTGTGTTCACACTGCAGACGCTCGATTCACTTTGACTGATGGAGGAGAAGTGCTGCAATAAAACTGCCATCATCAAACACTCCTCACTCACACACACACACACACACACACACACACACACACACACACACACACACACACACACACACACACACTCACACATACCACACACACATACACACACAGCCATTAAACAGTTGTTGTATTTGTGTGTGTGTGTCAGTGTGTGTATGTTTGTAGCTTATATATATGTGTGTGTGTATTTGTGAGTGGTGTGTGTTTGTGTGAGACCTGGATTTTTGCGAAAAAGTGTGTGTGGCTCCAGTGGTTGCTGATAATTTGTGTGTGTGTGTGTGTTTGTGAGAGAGTTTTTGTTTGTGTATGTGTTTGTGTGTGTTTGCATAAAACTCCAGTTGTTGCTTATAATGTGTGTGTGTGTGTGTTTGTGTGTGTGTGTGTGTGTGTACTTGCGTATAACTCCAGTTATTGCTGATAATGTGTGTGCGTGTGTGTGTTTGTGTGTGTTTGATTGCATATAACTCCAGTTGTTGCTTATAATGTGTGTGTGTGTGTGTGTGTGTTTGTGTGTGTGTGTGTGTGTACTTGCGTATAACTCCAGTTATTGCTGACAATGTGTGTGCGTGCGTGTGTTTGTGTGTGTGTGATTGCATATAACTCCAGTTGTTGCTTATAATGTGTGTGTGTGTGTGTGTGTGTTTGTGTGTGTGTGTGTGTGCTTGCGTATAACTCCAGTTATTGCTGATAATGTGTGTGTGTGTGTGCATTTGAGTATGTGTGTGTGTATTAGTGTGTGGTGTGTGTTTGTGTTTAGTTGTATTTGTGTGGTTTGTGTTTGTGTTAGTTTTTGCCAATAATGTGTGTGTGTGTGTGTGTGTGTGTGTGTGTGTGTGCTGTCTTCAGTCATTGTCCTGCTGAAGCGCCTTTGTGTTCAGATAATGAACAGCTCTAATCTCTCTCACACACACAATCCTTAGCTTGTATGCATGTGTGTGTGCGTGTGTGTGTGTGTGTGTGTGTGCGTGTGTGTGTGTATTCTGTTTTTCTTTATTCTTTTATGGTTTATTTAGATGCTGTCCAATACATATTCACGGTGACCAAGGGACGAGAGAGACACCCTGCTATAATCTGTGTGTGTGTCTCTCTCTGTATGTGTATGTGCACGTGTGTGTGTGTGTGTGTGTAGAAGTGTGTGTGGTTACTGCTCTTTGTAAATCAACAACAAAATCTACAGCTACAAGCTTTAAGTGTGTGTGTGTGTGTGTGTGTGTGTGTGTGTGTGTGTGTGTGTGTGTTAATCGCCGCACACGCATTTAAAGCGCGCGTCATCAGTCGAGGCCTTTAGCATCTCTGCGTTTCGTCTTGTCTGTAAATGTCAGCAGAGGAAATAATGCACAGAACTCCAGAGTGAATCATGTTAAGAGCGTTTAGATCATAATGGATGGAGGAGGTGAAGCCGGGGCGACTTTAGCTGCGCAAAACTGGGGAAAAACACAGTCTGACGCATGAAAGATTGACCAAAACACACACGATTACCATCATCAGGCTTCATGTAGACTGGGGTTTATTCGCCCAGGAGGATCATCTGTATGAACACACACACCAGCAGCGTCACACTCAAATCTGCTTTTATTTACACTCTCGCTGCATAGTTCTGATCTTGATAAAGAGAGGTTCTTGATGTGATGGAGGACTTACATTCAACTTCACAATCATTTATACAGAAGCTAAAGGGCTCGTCCTGTAAGTTTCAACATGTCTCCAACAAAACCAGCTCATTCATTCATTCATTTCCCTTCAGTTAGTTCCTTTATTTATCAGTGGAATGAACCACCAACTCTTCCAGCATATGTTTTACACCGCGAATGCCCTTTTAGCTGCAACCCAGTACTGGGTAACACCCATACACATTCATTCACACACACTCATACACTACGACCAATTCAGTTCACCAGTTCCCCTGTAGCGCATGTGTTTGGACTGTTCGGAGCACCCGGAGGAAACCAACGCCAACACGGGGAGAACATGCAAACTC
>NC_133181.1:540000-552500 GCF_049306965.1 Danio rerio
TAAAGTCAATTTCCACATCTTATTTTTCATGCAAAACACTGGCAAACACAGTCAGAATTGCCAGACAAAAAGTTTACTTTTTTAATGAAGCGTGAAACTCCTGAGTGAGTGCTGGGAATGAATAAATAAGAGCTCCGTCCTTATAAATAATCCGCCTCTGGCACTCCAGCACATTTAGGATTTATCAGGTTTGGCAGTTTATGCACTTATTAACAGTGCGGAGAGAGAAAAACAACTGCACAGGTGAAACATTCATTCATTCATTCACTCATTCATTTTCCTTCATCTTAGTCCTTTATGCGCTGGCCGAGAGAGCTTGACGCGCTGCAGTTTAAGAAAGCACATGCAATAACACAAGACACCAGCAAATAAAGAGACGATCTTCATCAGTTTGACAGCACACGTGTTGCACATCTCTCACAGCACAAACAACTGAAGAAACACACACACACTGCAAATCGGCCACAACACTTGCAAATATCCACGTAACACAATATAAGTGTTTCTAGGGGACCCAAAACCATGACGGACCCTGCTGAGGTTTGATGTGTTATGATGTCAGTGAAGTGATTGGTGCTCTTTGAAAGGCGAGTTGTGTTTCAATATCCGGACTACACCACATACATGATAATAACACATGCATATCTCAGCAGGGTCATGTTTTTGGGTCCTCTTGACACATTTCCATTGTGTTACGTGGCTTTTTGCAAGTGTTGTGGCCGATTTGCAGTGTGTTTCTTCAGGTGTTTGTGCTGTGAGAGATGTGCAACTCGTGTGCTGTCAAACTGATGAGGATCGTCTCTTTATTTGCTGGTGTTTTTTGTAGTTGCATGTGCTTTCTTAAACTGCAGCGCGTTAAGCTCTCTCGGCCACCCTACCTTTATTCACCAGGGGTCACCATAGTGGAATGAACCAACAACTATTTTAGCAAATTTTTTACACAGCAGATGCACTTCTATAGTACTGGGAAACACCCATACACACCCATACACTAGTGCCAGTGTAGTTGATCAGTTCCCCTATAGCGCATGTGTTTGGACTGTGGGGGAAACCGGAGCACCCGGAGGAAACCCACACCAACACGGGGAGAACATGCAAACTCCACACAGAAACGCACACTGACCAGCTGAGGCTCAAACCAGAGACCTTCTTGCTGTGAGGCCACAGTGCTAACCACTGAGCCACCATGCCACCCTTAATCCACCATAGTTATTGGTGCTAATAAACTTTAAGCAGTGGCAACGCAGCCAGCACCCACCGTAGGGGACCTCGCACGATAAGGGGGCCCCTGCGCGAACCCCCACCCCCCCTTCCCCCCCGTGACCATCACAACCCCCACGCATGGGAAGTATGAACCGCACTTAGCAGTGAAAATGAAACCGAAAGCGTTCACATCATTTACTGACCGTCACAACAACCCATCAAAACATGATCTGGATAAGTTGTCGGTTCATTCCGCTGTAGCGACCCCTGATTAATAAAGGGATTAATCTAAAAAGAAAATGAATGAATGAATGAATGAAAATGACAAAAATTGCACTGTAGTGTTAGCACTACATACACACACACACACACACACACACACACACACACACACACACACAGAGGGCACTGCTTCAGTAAAGCAGGCACAAGCGCTTCACTCTGGTATCTTCACACACAGTTTCTCTAATGAATCTGAAGTTGCTGCTTGTTATTTACTATTTTAATCGGAGCACATTTGCATCTGTGTGCTGTTGCCGTGGCGACGCCGGGGAGAAGATCGTCATGGAGAGTTCGTTTGATTGTTTGGACTGGTTAGTGTCTCTTAACTAACCACTCAACCAGTGCAGAGCTCATAATGTCAGCTTTTACATGATCTGTTCATCTTCATTTCTGAGAAACGATCTGCTCTGAGATACTGCAGTATTGATGTTTCCACTAGAAAGAGCACCGATTATGAACACACACACACACTCTACAGGCGGTCTGATGTTTTTCAGATGCACAAATCTGATGAATCAACACTCAACGGCCACTTTATTAGGTACACCTGTCCAACTGCTTGTTAACATAAATGTCTAATCAGCCAATCACAGGGCAGCAGCTCACTGCATTTAGGCATGTAGACATGATCAAGAGGATCTGCTGCAGTTCAGAGCGAGCATCAGAATGGGGAAGAAAGGGGATTTAAGAGACTTTGAACGTGGCATGGTTGTTGCTGGCTGCTCTGAGTATTTCAGAAACTGCTGATCTACTGGGATTTTCACGCACAACCATCTCTAGGCTTTACAGAGAATGCTCCGACAAAGAGGAAATATCCAGTGAGCGACAGTTCTTTGGGTGCAAATGCCTTGATGATGAGGTCAGAGGAGAATGGCCAGACTGGTTCCAGCTGATAGAAAGGCAACAGTAACTCAAATAAGCACTCGCTACAACCGAGCTCTGCAGAAGAGCATCTCTGAACACACAACACGTCCAACCTTGAGGCGGATGGGCTACAGCAGCAGAAGAGCACACCGGGTGCCGCTCCTGTCAGCTAAGAACAGGAAACTGAGGCTACAATTCACACAGACTCACCAAAACTAGACAATAGAAGATTGGAGAAACGTTGCCTATGCCACCCAACCTGCTCCGAGTTGGTATCGAACCGACGGTTGCTCTACCAAGGAGGCTAAAGTCCATGGCCTCTAGTGTCTGTCACTAGAGCACCTCTAGAGGTCAGAGGAGTGAGGTTACCTGCACAGCACTTCACTAGCTGGCCTCCGTTACATCAGGAAATTAAACAAAAGAGACCGGTTGTGTTTCTGTCGCTCCAGTATGACTGTAAACACACTCTACTACACACACTCCTGTCTAAACAGCTCACACACGGTGATTTTTGCGTCATATGAGCTCTTTTGTTTGTTGTGAGCTGTTGTGTATTAGTGCGCAGCAGAGGGCGCCAGTAGACCCCATATCAACCTCACTGTGTGTGTGTGTGTGTGTGTATATTTCTCTCTCTCTGTGTATGTGTGTGTGTGTGTTTGAGTGAGTTTGTTTCTTTATCTCTCTGTGAGTGTGTCTGCGTTTTTGTGTGTGTGTGTGTGTGTATGGTGGCAGTAAGTGAGGGTGGATTTGTGAGGTTTTTTGTTTGTGTATGTGAGAGAGTGTGAGTGTATTTCTGTGTGTGTGTATATGTTAGTCTCTCTCTCTCTCTCTCTCTCTCTCTCTCTCTCTCTCTCTCTCTCTGTGTGTGTGTGTGTGTGTGTGTTTGTGGTGTTGTGAAGTCCCCCTCCTGCGGAAGCGCTCGACTTCTGGTGTGAAACGGGTGTTCACAGGGCAGGGCAGTAGATCTGATGAGGAACTCACACAGACACACACACACACTGACACACTGACACACACTGAATGCAGACATGAGCACAAACACACAGCTTTCACCAAACAAACAATGATGGAGTGCAGCGACACAGGTAACACACTCATTACTAAACTACTTTCCCCAGCTTCTGACACTCTCTGAGGAGATATTTGTTATATATGTAAGTGTGTGTGTGTGTGTGTGTGTGTGTGTGTGTGGTATAGTATAGGTGTTCTTTCAGATGTTTGATTGTTTTTTACTTCTCCAGTTGTGTGTGTTTTTGATCATAACACTAGCAATGTGGACAATATTTTCATCATTTATTTGTAACTGTAACTGAACCTCTAATGGGGAACGTTCTCAGAATGTTACGGCAACGTTGCCTCAAGGTTATGAACAAACGTTCTAGAGAAATGCCTTCTCAGAGCTCTAATAAACTAAATAAGTGCTCAATAAATAACACTAATATAGAAACCAACACTTAATAAACACTGACGTTCATTCATTAATCATGGTTCAGTTTTATGCAGTGACATATTGTCAATTTTATGTAATATTTTCTCTTGTTGTGTGTTATGTGAATGTTTTTTAAATGTAAAACTAATGCTTCCATAATGTTTGCACAATGATAAGATATGTATTTCTATTTTTTATACACATTAGAGCATTTCCCCAATTTTAATGAACATTTTCAAACCAAAAACATCAAAAAAATAAATAAATAAAATGAAAAATTGATGTTTTGAACATTCAGAGACCATTTATAATTCATGTTTTCATGACTTAATTGGGGTGACATGGTAGCCCAGTGGTTAGCATAAGTAAGAAGGTCGCTGGTTCGAGCTTCAGTTGGTCAGTTAGTGTTTCTGTGTGGAGTTTGCATGTTCTCCCTGCGGCGTGGGTTTCCTCTGGGTGCTCCGGTTTCCTCCACAGTCCAAACACATGTGCTATAGGGGAACTGATCAACTACACTGGCCGAAGTGTATGAGTGTGTGTGTGTGTGTGTGTGTGTGTGAATGTGTGTGTATGGGTGTTTTCCAGTACTGGGTTGCAGCTGGAAGGGCATCCGCTGTGTAAAGCATATGCTGGAATAGTAGGTGGTTCATTCCGCTGTGGCGACCCCTGATGAATAAGGGACTAAGCTGAATGAATGACTAAAGGGCTGCATGGTGGATGGTTTCAGCACTGGTATTGTAGTCTGATCAGTCACATATTCACGTCAGTGTCTGCAGTGTGGAGTCTGGGTTATAGCTCATTCTGTGCATGTGCTTGTGAAGCCTCTGACTGCTTGAGGATTTTAAAAGCATTCAATTTAAAAAAAGAGAAAAAATTGAATTTATTTGTATTGTTTTTTAATTTCTAAACATGTTTGGTGACTAAAGTATTATATGAATACATATATTTGTTTAATAACACTTTTGTTTAAATGCACCAAAATACGCTGATTATATTGACTGATTCCAGTTTTCTATCGCTACAGCAGATGCTAGATTTGCCCAAAATTATACAGCACTATTTTATCAGCGAGTGTGTGTGTGTGTGTGGGGGGGTGTTGTGCGTGTGTGTCATTATTATGAGTGTGTTATTCGGGATCAGTTCCTTCTGAATTCAGCTGAGTTATTCTATCGTCAGACAATCACTCTCTGCATCACACAATGATCAATTCAGCTCTGAGCTTCTCACTGCTGTGTGTGTGTGTGTGTGTGTGTGTGTTTGACACACATATATATATATTCTTTCATTAATTTTCTTGTCGGCTTAGTCCGTTTATTAATCCGGGGTTGCCACAGCGGAATGAACCGCCAACTCATCCAGCAAGTTTTTACGCAGCGGATGCCCTTCCAGCCGCAACCCATCTCTGGGAAACATCTACACACACACACTCATACACTACGGACAATTTAGCCTATCCAATTCACCTGTACCACTTGTCTTTGGACTGTGGGGAAACCGGAGCACCCGGAGGAAACCCATGCGGACGCACACAGAGAAACACACACACACTTACAGAGAAACATACGTACTTACACAGAGAAAAACACACACGTACACACACTTTCACAGAGAAACTTTCACCGCGGATGCCCTTCCAGCTGCAACCCAGTACTGGGAAACACCCATACACACTCATGCACACTCATACACTACGGCCAGTGTAGTTGATCAGTTCCCCTATAGCGCATGTGTTTGGACTGTGGGGGAAACCGGAGCACCCGGAGGAAACCCACACCAACACGGGGAGAACATGCAAACTCCACACAGAAACACCAACTGACCCAGCCGAGACTCAAACCAGAGACCTTCTTACTGTGGGGCCACAGCACTACCTTCTGCACTACTGCATCACCCACAGAAAAACACACAAACACAAACACACACATTTAAAGAAACACACAGACACACTCTCGCACATAAAAATACACACACACACAGACGCACACACACACAATCTGTTTACAGTGTTTACAGTGAGTGTGTGTCTGTGTGTGTACATCTTTATCTCGATATGGTGTGATGTGTGTAGAGTCTGACAGCTGTGTGTGTGTGTGTGTGTGTGTGTGTCAGAGCTGACGGTGGAGGAGCAGATGGAGATCGAGCGGCTGAAGATCCACAAGCAGATCCTGCTGGAGGACATCGAGGTGAACACACACACACACACACACACACACACACACACACACACACACACACACACACACACACACACACACACATACACACACCAAACACTCGGTGTGTGAATGAAACGAGTGTGTGTTGGTGTTCAGAAAGATGACTGGTTTGTGTGTTAGTTTGTAATTGTGTGCATGTTTGTGTTTGTGTTTGTTTGGCTCAGTGTGTTGGTCAGTGTATGTGTGTTTAATTATATATGTGTTTGTATGTGTGTGATTGCTTGCAAGTGTGTGTTTGGATCAGTTTGTGTGTGTGTGTGTTTATTTGTAAGTGTTTGTATATATGTTTTTGGGTCTGTGTGTGTTTGTAAGTGTGTGTATGTGTATTTTTTTGGGTCAGTGTGTGTGTGTGTGTGTACAGTATGTGTGTTTGCTTGCAAGCGTATGTTTGGGTCAGTATGTGTGTGTGTGTGTGTGTTTGTTTGTAAAGTGTGTATGTATGTTTTTGGGTCTGTGTGCGTTTGTAAGTGTGTGTATGTGTGTTTTTGGGTCAGTGTGTGTGTGTGTGTGTGTGTGTATGTGTGTGTGTTTGTATGTTTTGTTTGTTTGTTTGTTAAATGTGTGTTTTTGGGTCAGTGTCTGTGTGTGTGTGTGTTTGTTTGTTAAGTGTGTGTATGTGTGTTTTTGTGTCAGTGTGTGTGTATGTGTGTGTGTGTGTGTGTGTGTGTGTGTGTGGTCATCTGACGTGTCCTGCTGTTTTCCAGAAACTGAAGAGTCAGATTGAGAATGTGATGGCTGATATTCAGGACTTCAAGTCGGCAGAAGACAAGTGAGTCCAGCATCTCCTGGGGTGTTGTTGTTGTTGCTGTTGTTGTTGTTTGTAATATTATCTGTGTTGTGTCTCTCTGTAACTCCGGCTCAGGTGTAAAGGGTTGTTGTTGTTGTTGTTGTTGTTGTTGTTGTTGCAGTAAGACACTGGAGAGAGAAAAACGCTTCAGCAGTGGAAAGAAGAAATTCAACATGGACCCTAAAAAGGTGAGAGGATGATGAGGATGATGATGATGATGATGATCAAGATGATGATGATGATGAAGAAGATGTTTTCCACTGTGGGGTGACGATTGGAGCGTCTGTCTCTCTGTCTCTCCTTTATTGATCTGAGACCCCCATGTTAAACAGAGGTCGGAGCCAGCTGGAGGTCTCATTTATTGAAAGTCTTGTGCTTGACAGAGTCCAGTGTTGTGCTTTATGAACGTCTACACCCACCTCAACCCTAAACCCAACCTCACACTCACCTGATGTGTCTTATTAACATCTGCTCCACCCACTCCACCTAAACCCAGCCTACCTGTGGTTTAAGTCCCTCCCACTTGGAGGTCTCTGGGCTGCAGACATACCTACTTGATGTTAACGCACACACACACACACACACACATACACATGCTGTATGATTCACTACTGGAGAGACACGGAGAGAGACACTCATTCAGCTGTGTGTGTGTGTGTGTGTGTGTATGAATGTATGTGCCAGACAGAAGTGTGTCTGGGATGAAGATGTGTGAGTCCATGTATGTGTGTGTGTGTTGTTTAGTTCTGTGTGTGCATGTGTGCATCTGTTTGAATGTGTGAGAGTTTTTTTTGTTTATTTCGTGTTTATAAATGTGTGTGTGTGTGTGTGTGTGTGTATGTAAATGTCACGTTTAGGAGAGTGTGTGTGTGTATTGTTCAGGTTCAGTTCTGTTTGCACACGTGTGTCTGTTTGTTTGAATGTGTCTGTTTATAAGTGTGTGAATGTGACAGACAGGTGTGTGTGTGTATGTGTATGTGTGTGTGTGTGTGTGTGTGTGTGTGGGAAGAAGATCAGATCAAACCTCCTTCAGGTCCGCACCTGAAATACTTCTGGTTTCTCGATTTGAGTCTTTGTGGTTTTGCTGCTGTTTGTTGAACAGCGAGACCACCATCAGCTCACACACACACACACACACACACACACACACACACACACACACACACACACACACACACGTACACATTTACACAGAGAAACACACACCAAACAAACTTACACAGTGAAATACACACAAGTACACTGGTTCATTTGAGTGTGTGTGATGTTCAGTTCTGTGTGTGTGTGTGTGTGTGTGTGTGTGTGTGTGTGAGATGTTCAGTTCAGTATTTGAGTGTATGTGTGTCTCTGTGTCTGTTTGTGTGTGTGTGAGTGTGTGTGTGATGTTCAATTCAGTATTTGAGTGTATGTGTGTCTCTGTGTCTGTTTGTGTGTGTGTGTGAGTGTGTCTGTCTACCTGTTTGAGTGAATATGTGTGTTATTGTGTGTGTGTGTGTGTTTGTTTGAGTGCGTGTGTGTGTACGTTTAAGTTTGTGTGTGTGTCTGTTTGAGTGTGTGTCTGTTAGAGTGTGTGTTTGTGTGTCTGTGTGTGTTTCAGTTTGAGTGTGTCTGAGGGTGATTATCTGTTTGAGTGTTTGTGTGTGTGTGTTTTATTGTGTGTATGAGTCTGTTTTCAGTGTGTGTGTGCATGTGTGTCTGCTTGTGTGTGATTATCAGTTTAAGTGCATGTGTGTTTGTGTGTGTGTGTGTGTGTGTGTGTGTGTGTGTCTGTGCGTGCTGGAGGTTTTTATTTCTTTCGTTGTTCTGTAAAGGAAGTGTGTGTGTGTGTTGCAGGAGATTCCCCAGAATCTGCCGTGCAGGATCTCTGTGTGTGTGTGTGTGTGTGTGTGTGTGTGTGTGTGTGCACAGCTGTATCTCCTCTATCTCTGTGTTTCAGGGCATCAGGTTTCTGGTGGACAACGGTCTGCTGGACTGGAAAGCGGAGCGTGTGGCAGAGTTTCTGTATAAAGAGGAAGGTCTGAACAAAACGGCCATCGGAGACTTCCTGGGGGAAAGGTGATACACAACACAACACAACACAACACAACACAACACAACACAACACAACACAACACAGCACAACACAACACAACAACATCTGAGCATCATATTTATCTTTTTTCTTGTTCACACACGTAGGGCTGCTTAACAGTTCAGTCATTTGTGCAGTTGAATCATGACAGCTGTAAAGGGCAGCTGTGCTGTAAATGCTCTTCTGTGCGCTGTGTGGACGGAGCTGTGTGTGGTATAGTGTGTCCACAGTCATACTGGGCTGACAGAAACACAATACTAAAACAGCTCCAGTGTGCTCAGAGCTGAAAATCCAACATTCTGAAAGCTCTGATCAATAATCTGATGAGTGTTTGAGCTGACACTTTACACACACATTGTGGAGACACAAGACTCATCTTACCTCTTGATAAAGGGGTCGAGTGGCTGCCTTTTAAACATGGTTATTTGAATTATACATCGAATTATACACGGTAGACTATAGTGTGTTTTTACACTTGGTTCTTCAATTATTTACCTGAACACCATATTATACTATTCTATTTCTCTTGTATCTTTGCTCTATTGTTTGTATGTGTGCTTGCTTATGATTTGTTTATTATATTTTATGCAGATGCTCTCACTTACAATATGATCCCAGTCAAAATGATTTCCAAACAGTTAATACATATACTACAGAAAATGAAAAAATGAGTTTTTTTTCCAGTATGGTGCACACAACAGCATCTGCACATCTTATTTATTCTTTATTTTATACAATCTAAAGAGTTATATTCTTATTTCGCATATGACATATTGTAAAATGTCCATTAAAGTCGCTTGGTTATACTGCTGAATTTACATAAACAGTAATAAACAGCTGAATTTGCATGATCTGTAAATAGAAACAAACCTGTAAACAATTCATAAAATGAAACCGGTTAATTATTAGATATTGTTTTAACAGTGAAAATGATGGCAGGAAATAAAGCTGTGTTCAGTTGAGTAGCTTTATTATAACAGATTTTTGTAAACCTGGAAAAAGTCATAGAAATTACTAAAATATTATATTTCTAAGAGCATGAATGTGAAAGCATGTAATTATGGCTCGCTCTGAAACACTCTGCCGGGTGTAGAGTGAGATTAAAACATAACCTTTTAAAATAATTATCCTGTATTCAGTAAATCATCAAATCTGGACAATTTATGATGCATCTGTACACTAGTATACACTCACCGGCCACTTTATTAGGTACACCTTACTAGTACTGGCTTCCTCTGTGGTGTAGATTCATCAAGCTACTGGAAATATTGCTCAGAGATTTTGCTCCATATTGTCATGATAGCATCACACAGTTGCTGCAGATTTGTCGGCTGCACATCCATGATGCCAATCTCCCGTTCCACCACATCCCAAAGCTGCTCTATTGGATTGAGCTCTGGTGGCTGTGGAGGCCATTTGAGTACAGTGAACTCATCGTCATGTTCAGCAGTCTGAGATGATTGAGCTTTATGACATGCTGCGTTATCCTGCTGGAAGTAGCCATCAGAAGATGGAGACACTGTGCTCATAAAGGGATGGACATGGTCAGCAGCAATACTCAGGTAGGCTGTGGCGTTGATGCTCAATTGGTACTAATGGAGCCAAAGAAAATCTCCCCCACACCATTACACCACCACCACCAGCCTGAACCGCTGATACAAGGCAGGATGATCCATGCTTTCATGTTGTTGAGGCCAAATTCCCTCAAGACCCGGTGTGCTCTTCTGCTGCTGTAGCCCATCCGCCTCAAGGTTGGACGTGTTGTGTGTTCAGAGATGCTCTTCTGCAGAGCTCGGTTGTAACGAGTGCTTATTTGAGTTACTGTTGCCTTTCTATCAGCTGGAACCAGTCTGGCCATTCTCCTCTGACCTTTGACCTACAGAACTGCCACTCACTGGATATTTTCTCTGTCGGAGCATTCTCTGTAAAGCCTAGAGATGGTTGTGCGTGAAAATCCCAGTAGATCAGCAGTTTCTGAAATAATCAGAGCAGCCCGTCTGGCAGCAACAACCATGCCACGTTCAGAGTCTCTTAAATCCCCTTTCTTCCCCATTCTGATGCAGCAGATCCTCTTGACCATGTCTACATGCCTAAATGCAGTGAGCTGCTGCCGTGTGATTGGCTGATTAGTTAACGTTATCGAGCAGTTGCACAGGTGTACCTAATAAAGTGGCCGGTGAGTGTATGATGGAGCCTTATTTATTATGCAAATTTGAGAATATATATTTTATTTATTAATATATTTATTTATATAAATTTATTTTTGATAAATAAGAATAAAAATTAATATAACAACTTAAATGAGGCGTGACACACTGGATGGATAATGGAGTGCCATAGCAATATGTCTACAGTATTCTATAACAGACGTGTGTGTGTGTGTGTGTGTGTGTGTGTGTGTGTGTGTGTGTGTGTGTGTGTGTGTGTGTGTTTGTGTGTGTGTGTGTGTGTGTGTGTGTGTGCAGGGAGGAGATGCACTTGCAGATTCTCAAGGCGTTTGTGGAGCTGCACGAATTCTCTGACCTGAACCTGGTGCAGGCCTTACGGTGAGACATCACACTCTATCATACACGTCAGGCTCAACACAAGTGTTTATTTGTAGTGTCAGGCTGGCGCAGGTTTCGTTTTGACGTCCTGCAGCATGCTGTTTAAGTAACGAACGTGTTGTGGAGATGTGAAACGTAGAGTCTCCAATGAAGGCAGTCACTTTTTCACACTGATAACACTAGTCCTGTTTTTAGTCTGTCGCTATGGTGATGCACAGCCGTCTGTAGCTCCGCCCTCTTCTGAAAAGAGCACAATCTCATTTGCATTTAAAGCGACAGTCACCAAAACACCACAATTAGGATCAAAGCCTCTAAAAGGGTCAGTTTCAGAGAGCTGGAGAACATTATCTGTGTGCTCTTCTCAGCTCACACTTTACTACACACATTCTTGAGACTCATTTTACATCTTGGGCAGAATGGGTCATCTTTAAAATAATAGAAGTGGACTTGTCCTAAGTGCCCCTGTACTGTGTGCTTTAGACTGCATTTAGATAGCTATAAAGAGCCCTCAGCACTCCTGCGTCTGCATGTGCTGAGTGTGTGTGATTCCTGTCCGTGTTTCTGCATGTGCTGAGTGTGTGTGTGTGTGTGTGTGTGTGTGATTCCTGCTCTGTTTTTATTATCAGGCAGTTTTTATGGAGTTTCCGTCTGCCGGGTGAAGCGCAGAAGATCGACCGCATGATGGAGGCCTTCGCCACGCGCTACTGCAACTGCAACGTCAGCGTCTTCCAGTCCACAGGTGACACACACACACACACACACAAAGTTTGTAAGTAATTCAAAGCTATTCAAAGCTTGACCGTTCTATATTACGTCGTGTACTAAGACTAGTAAATGTTGTTTATGAAGTAATGTTGAGAGGATCACATGCTTATGATTGATCACAGCTGGTCCTGCATTAGCCAATTCATGATTCACCAATGAGATGATTCCTAAGTCACCACGAATAACCTAAGTTCAATACCACAGTCATTTTTGTCTTCCTCCCCTACTCCTCCTCCTTTCCTAGATGGGTGGCACGGTGGCCCAGTGGTTAGCACTGTTGCCTCACAGCAAGAACGTCACTGGCTCTAGTCCTTACCAAGCCAGTAGATGTTTCTGT
>NC_133181.1:557500-580000 GCF_049306965.1 Danio rerio
ACTACGGACAATTTAGCCTACCCAGTTCCCCTATAGCGCATGTGTTTAGACTGTGGGGGAAACCGGAGCACCCGGAGGAAACCCACACCAACACGGGGAGAACCGAACCAGTGACCTTCTTGCTGTGAGGCGACAGCACTACCTACTGCGCCACCGTGTCGCCCTTGTATTGAACATAAATCAATCAATTTTCTTACTTTAGTAGACAAAGCACAACTGACTTCATACATATTCAGTATACGTAATCCAGGACATAACAGAACTGCAATGGAAATTAATTGTAAAATAAATTAAAAAATAAATAAAAAAATAAAATAAATAGTTTTAGTTTTTTGAGAACACATTTCTGTTTAGTTTTTATAGTTTTGGCTTTAGATTAAATAATTATAGTTCCAACGTTTGCGTAGTTTACATTTATCTCCAATACAAATCTCTTAGTAAAACAAATTAAATAATTATTTGCAATTTATAATTACAAGTACAAATGCAAACTGAATAAAAATGATGGAAGTATTAGGAAGAAATGATGAAACCTTTTCATATTACAGAGAGGATTTGTAGTTAAACATGCGCAGTTGACCTCTTTTGCAGGATGAATAGAGATAAAGCAGCTTGGTTTTGTTTAATAGTGATAAATAAATTAAATTGTCGTTCTTTTGGTCTCATCAGAATCTGTACAACAGCATTCGCAACGAACCGTTCAAGATCCCAGAGGATGATGGGAATGATCTGACCCACACTTTCTTCAACCCAGATCGGGAAGGATGGCTGCTCAAATTGGGTAAAATGAGAAACAATATTTTAAAAACTTATATAATTATTAAGATTTTGAAAAACAACTCAGTATTGTAAATAATTGACTGTTTTGTCTGTGTTGTGAGCCTCTACAGAACGTTCTGTTTGAGTGGGTCATAGTAGACCATTGCAGAGCAATGACCCACTGCAATGACCAGTGACCGTTTGTAGACTTAGAAGTCAACGCCCACTGCTCTGATTGGCTGACAGTCTTGCATATTAACAAGACTAATCAGATAGTGAAGTAGAAGTGGGCGTCAATCTTATGTGGAGGTGGAGCTTATCGCTCCTGTTACATCAGCGGAACAATTAATAACTTGATGTTTTATTTTATTACAAACAAACAAGTGTATAAAGTTACACAAAAATGTATGACTTTCCTTAAAAGCTACTTAACACATGACTTTTTACAGCAAAATTGCAATGTTACTTTTAAAAGACTACTATTGAGTTTTTAGCACTGTTTTATTTTTGTTAGTTTGTTTTGTATTTAATATAAAATTAAAATTAATTTCAGAAACTGTTGTTTTATATTGTTGAAAGCAAGCAAGCACACAAATGAACACAAACTTAATTAATTATTTTATTTTATAAATAATTAGCGCAACATTTTAAAGCATTACTTTTAAAAGGCCACTACTACTGTTAAGTTTCTTTAGTTTTTTTTATTTAATGTATAAAATGTAAGCTATCAGCATTAATCCTGTATTGTTGTCACCTGCAGGCGGTCGTGTGAAGACGTGGAAGCGCCGCTGGTTCATCCTGACTGATAACTGCCTGTATTATTTTGAATACACCACGGTAAGAATGATGTTTATTAATATTAATGATTAAATGTAGGTGTGTTTGTGGATCAGGGTTGATGACGGTGTGTGTGTTCAGGATAAAGAGCCACGCGGGATCATTCCTCTGGAGAATCTGTGTGTCAGAGAAGTCATCTTTCAACGCAAACCGGTGAGAACACATCTATCTATCTATCTATCTATCTATCTATCTATCTATCTATCTATCTATCTATCTATCTATCTATCTATCTATCTATCTATCTATCTATCTATCTATCTATCTATCTATCTGTCTGTCTGTCTGTCTGTCTGTCTGTCTGTCTGTCTGTCTGTCTGTCTGTCTGTCTGTCTGTCTGTCTGTCTGTCTGTCTGTCTGTCTGTCTGTCTGTCTGTCTGTCTGTCTGTCTGTCTGTCTGTCTTTACATTTTTCCATCCATCCATAGACTAGACTGTGGGTTTGGTTAACATTAGTAATAGTTGACCTTTGACCTCTGACCTTTGACCTATGCAGTACTGTCTGGAGCTCTACAACCCCAACAGTCGAGGGCAGAAGATCAAAGCCTGTAAGACGGAGACAGACGGACGCGTGGTGGAGGGAAAACACCAGTCATACACCATCAGCGCATCTACAGCGGAGGAGAGAGACCAGTGGATAGAGTCCATCAGGTACACACACACACACACACACACACACACAGAGTACACATGCATACACAAATAACATACTAACACACACCGAGTACACATTGCACACACAGAGTACACACACACACACACACACATTCTAGAAGCACAGGTACATTTCAATAATTTTTCCATTCCTTAATTGGAATAACTGAATCGTGTGTGTGTGTGTGTGTGTGTGTGTGTGTGTGTGTGTGTGTCCACAGGGCCAGCATCACTAAAGATCCCTTCTATGATCTGGTTTCCATTCGCAAGAAGAAGGTCACCGGTAAAGCAGCTGACAAATGAAGAAACTCTCTCTCACACACTCTGAGATACGAGAGCGCGCGCTGGCTTCATCAACAAACACTGATGATCAATCAGCAAAGCAGCTGCGGATCAATAGTGACTGTAAAGTAAGACTGATCAGCTGGGGTCAGTCACTCAGTGTTAATACTGCGGTGTTCCAGCAGAGATTTCCTCATCTATACTCACCCCAATGCTGGAGATTACACACACACACACACACACCTGTCAGCTCTGCATGGATATCTTCACACTCGCTTTATTCTCAGGGACTGACAGCAAAGCAGCAGCAGCGAGGAGAAGCACAACATCACACACGCTGACTGAAGGTTTATCAGCTGTAGTTCAGAATGCTGTGGAGGACATGAGCGGAGAGATTACTATTGTAAAGTACGTGTGTGTGCGTGTGTGTGTGTGTGTGTGTGTGTGTGTGCGCGTGTGTGTGTGTGTGTGTGTGTGTGTGTGTGCGCGTGTGTGTGTATGTACTGATGTAAAATATATATGTAAATATTATAGATCTTGGTTGATAGTAGCTGATGAATGTAAATTTAATTATTTAATTAAAGTTATTTCAGTCTCCTTGGGACGACATGATCTCTGTGCTCTCAGCAGAATTCAGTGTTCCTGGCAGCCGTTGGTTTTGCTGAAAGAAGAAGCTCCTCTTTTAGAGCGCGCACACACATATGCACACACTCACACACACATGCACAGACACACGCGCACATACATACACAAATACAAACGCACACTCAGACACAAGTTTGTATCCCTGTACACTCACACACACACACACACACACACACACACACACACACACACACACACACACACACACACACACGTTTGTATTTGTGAAAAGTGGGGACATTACATAGGTTTCCATTAATTTTATACTGTCCAAACGGTATATTGTATTGCCCTCACCCCACCCCACCCCTAAACACAACCATCACAGGAGACTGTGTGCAGCTTTACTCTCTGATTAAACTCATCCTGTGCGATTTATAAGCATTTTGAGAAATGAGGACATCACCAATGTCCTCATATTTCACCTCCTTTTTGTAATACGTGTGTCATACCCATGTCATTATACAGATTTGTGTCCTGATATGTCACAAAAACACGTACACACACACACACACACACACTCACACACACACACACACACACTCTGGGTATCTGGGGTCAGTATGAAGACTATAAATCAATACTAGTGTGAATAATACAGAACTCAGTTTATACAGTTACAGTGTTACATACAATATTATATTATTATATACAATATTAACGTTTTGGCATAATCTTAGCCCCGTAATGTCCAAAATCCCCTTTTCTTAATGCAATCAAATGGCTTTTGGGGACAGCCTGTCAAATCTAATTATTATTAAAATAATTATTGATATTTCATGCATCAACAAAATAAAGGTCGCCAACATGATGACCTTTAACCTTGTGATGACGTCATCCGGGATCTTCTCATGAATCGCGTTCATCAGTCGGCGTCTGCGCCTTGGAGGTCGGTGAGTGTTTTTCTCAGCCCTTTATTCCCGTTCTATATTTGACAAGAGCCACGTGAAGAGATCCTGTGCAGCTGTTATAGTAGTTTATACCAACGTGTGTTAATTACCACTGGGTAATTAAAGGTTTGAATCATTTGAACCATTTGCGTCGTTAAACGATTCAGTGAAGTGTTCGAATCTCCTCAGGCTAGCGACACCTGCTGGGGAAAACTGTATAAAAGCAAGGGGAGTTGGAGAAACATAATATGACCGTCAAAGTTGATCAGTTTCCAGCTTTCTTCCTTTAGATACAGCAGACTAAGGTTTGAGGATCAGTAAATGATGACTGCCCCTTTAAAAGGCGTCAGTTTCTCACCCCAGAGTTATTAATGTAAAAATAAACCTTCAAAATCGTCTGTTTTTAGTTTCTATTTTAAAACTAGTTCACAGCATTTGCTAATGCGTTAATTAGCATACGCATCAACTTTATATTAAGTGTCCTTAATTACTGTGTACTTGCATTTAAATGAAGCATTTGATGCAGTGCACTTATATTGTGTTCACAACCTGACACAAGTCTTGTGGCCTATTCTAGTTTTAGAAACAGCCAATAATAACTGCTCTTCTAGTTGATGATTTGGTGTCAGAAGTGTCTCTATGAAAGGTGAAGGCCTCTAGATTTTGCTGATTTGAGCTCAATAAATCTGATCATGTCTTGATTATTAATGATTTGATGAGGACAGTGCGGTCTGACTCTGCTCAGACTAAAGTGTCATCACTGAACCTTCAATAATGTCCAGTATAGAATATAAAGTCCTGCTGCAGTGGAGACAGAATGAATATTGTGTCTGACTCCATCATGAGCTTGGAGGACTGCATCCATACATCTCTGACATGACTCACATCACTGATTAATAAAGTCATCTGGAATGAAGAAGAAAGCCTTCAGCAGGATCCCAGAGTTCATCAAGAGTCTTTGTGTTCATCTTCAACACCTCCTCCTTCATCAGCTCAATAATGTTGATGTCTGGTGACTGGGCTGGCCAATCCTGGAGCAGCTTGACCTCCTCTGCTGTCAGGAGCTTTGATGTGGAGGCTGAAGTATGAGCAGGAGCGCTATCCTGCTGGAGAATTGTCCCTCTCCTGTGGTTTGTAATGTAATGGGCAGCACAGATGTCTTGATACCTCAGGCTGTTGATGTTGCAGATCTCTCCATACTGAATGACCCCCAAACCATGCTTTCTCCTTCACCAAACTTGACTGATCACTGTGAGAATCTTGGTCCATGCAGGTTCCAGTAGGTCTTCAGCAGTATTGGTGATGATTGGGATGCAGATGATTCAGCAGAGAAGTCCACCTTCTCACACTTTTACACATCATCAACTAGAAGTCCAGTTACTATCTGCTGCTCTTCAACTGGAGGATCCAGCACAAGACTTCTGTGTGTAATTACATTTTCCAAAATGATTAGTTTGTGCTCATGTTTTTTATTTTTAATATAAGCACATAGTTGTTAACACCACTTAATATAATAATTAAAGCCTTTTTGGACACCAAGCACTGTAAAATATATCTGTAAATTAGTAATGAATGTTTTTCCCCCCGATATTTATGCTTTTAAATTGCATTATGGGATCTTGATCTTTCTTCCAACAACTTTAAACCCTTAACATGATGTGTGTATTAGTGTGCAGTGCTGTATTGTGTGTGTTGGTGTTGTATATTACGCTACAGAAACCTTGTACTAAACCGACAGCACATGTCCTGCTGTTTTACAGGCTTATTTCTTTAGATATTATTACTTATGCATTATATTACTATTTCAGTCGAGTAAAATGTCAGTAAAGGTCACTTTGTTAAACTGTAGAGTTGAATTTACAACATCAGAAGTGGACAGAGCAGAGATCAACATCCCATAATGCAGATCACCACCGCAAATAAACATATAACACACACAATATAGAAACCGTTCATCAGCAGATACTTTTACAGTGTGTGTGTGATTCCACTAATACACACACACACACACACACACATTTCTCAGATAAATATTTAAGCGTGTTTCTGTGATCTCATGAGTTTCACAGCACGACGGATCTCTCCAGAATTAAGCAGGAATAGAATCTTCAGCATCTGCACGACAGAATAAACTCTGGTTTTATTCACGTAACTGCGACATCTAAAAGGGGAAACGTGAAATGAGCTCATGCTTTCACTTCCTCCGTTAGGACACCAGTGTGTGTGTGTGTGTGTGTGTGACATCTGCTGGTGCTCTGAAATCTGTCTTCATAAGCAACATATGATCTCCTAATAACTGCAAAAGTCTATTCAGGTCAGTTCATCTGTATTCCTGTTGCGCGTCCGCAGTGTGGAGTGTGTGGCAGCAGCTGAACACTGAAGTTCTAGTAAACTGAAGCCGTGTCAGTCCAGTGTTTAAGTTCAGTTCAGTGTGCTTTAATCTTCACTGCTGAAAGTGCAAACACTGAAGAGCAAATCCATCCATGCTCAGAAACGCAAGACCCAAACCAAGCAGGACAGTGGAGGAACAAACTCAACCACTTGACCAAAGTGAAGGAGAGAAACCAGGCTCAGTGGAGCACCACCATTTCTCCTCTAGCCGAACTTCCTGCGCAGAGCTGCAGTCTAGGCGCTGGAGAGCGCTGGACGTCCATTGTGGAGAAGCTGCAGGTGGGAGAGGTCACGGCTGGTGTACAGGCTGGCCCACAGGATCAATACAGAGCCTCGTCTGTCACTGGGGTCTTACAGGAACCATGATCTCCAGTCCTCCATGACCACCACAGCATCAGCTCAGGATAAGCAGAACATTCCCTCAGTGTGGTGTATTCAGGAAGCTGCACACTGTGAGTCTGAACATGCTGAGATGATGTTTCCATGACTAGATATGTGAAGATGTCTGTCATTTCATTATATTATTTGATCATATTAGTGTTATGCAGAGGTGCAGATTGATTCTCCTCTCTGCCATCATATTCCGCATTTCATTCACACTCATCCGCACGTGCATGTGTGTGTGTGTGTGTGTGTGGACACTTCCTTCCCAGAGCTGTTGCAGAACACAGTGAAATATCTGAAATCACACACTTCCCCAACACTGACTATACATTACTGCTAATACACACATGCCTTTTGTTGCTGAACCGCAAATGAACCAGGAAAATCCATGACACGAGCAGAGTTTGACTATGATTATACATGATAATCAGTGACCTCAACACCCCCCGGCCTTCTCTTACTGTTTATAAGTGTACATTTCTGCTTGATTTCCATAAGGGATATGAACGTAAATACTGTAGATACAGCTGAGCTGCATTCATCATGTCTAATATACTTGTTTAATAGTTAAAATATAATGTAACGCAATTTATCTTCAGACACACACACACACACACATACTTTCTCTCTCTCACACACAAACACAAGCACGCACATATACAGTTAAACGCACAGGCACTCTTAAACACTGTTACACATACACACACACACTATCTCACACACTCTTTCAAACAATAGTCAAACTGAAGTGTGCATGCAGATATCCACCAGCAGAGGGCGAACACACTGATTCACACGTGCTGTTTCTCACTCAACACATTTAAAACAGTTTTGACCAACAAGAATAAACAATTAAGAGGATTAAATAGGAGAAGATGCGTAACAATAGGTAAAATGAACCATTTTCATGAGTTAACAACACTTTTAAATGCTTTAAGATGCTCAACATGACCCTTCCAAATGAATAAATACCATAGTAATGTTAATTTATACTATAGTTTAAGCTGTAGAAAACACAGACTTTCCAGAAACGTCCTCTTTCTGCAGCAGTTTTAATGCATTTTAGACATTTTTCTTTAAATGTTACTATTTAACTAAACACTGGCATTCACATTCATTTATAAAAGTCTTGAGTGTTCAAGATAAAAACAGACTTTGCTGCCTGTTTAGACTTACTAATATTCAAAACTGTCAGCCAATCAGAGCAGAGGGTGTTTACTTCAGAAAATAGAGCGTTCAGATGAGGGTCAAAACAGCACAGAATGTAAATGAGCATGTCTTTGATGTAGTGGTAGTACGTGACCTCTTAAAAGTGTACAAGTGAACCAATGCTGTGATTTGGGATGCATGAAAATAGAATTTCACACTTTGTAGTTCCTGTAAAATCAGCTTATATTGAAAACAAAAACAGGTTCTGGAATGTTCCATTCTCTACTTTATGATGTAATAGTGTGGATAAGCCCCGCCTACAAAGTGGATCAACGGCACTGTCTGTTAAGCCTTGTTAATATGCAAAACTATCAGCCAATCAGAGCAGTGGGCGTTTACTTCAGAGCCTACAATAGGCCACACCCATTCAATCAGAGTTCAAATGAGGATTAAAAACAGTACAGCAAAATAGTCCAATTCTTCCCTGCCTGTTTAACATGGTAGTTCATGACCCCTTAAAACTGTAAGAGTGAACAAATGCTGTGATTTGGGACACACTAGAATAGAACACAACCCTTTGTAGCTCCTGTAAAATCAGCTTATATTGAAGACAAAAACAACAGGTTCTGGAATGTTCCACTCTATGATGTAATAGTCTAGATAAGCCCCACCCCTAAAGAAGATTGACACCACTGGCTGTTTAAACGTATTAATGTGCAAAACTATCAGCCAATCAGAGTAGTGGGCATTTATTTTAATCTACAATTGGCCACGCCCATTCAATCAGAGTTCAAATGAGGGTCAAAAACACACAGAAAAATAGTTCAATACCTCACTGTCTGTTATTTATATTTTAATATTTACTTATTAATATGCAAATATGCCAGCCAATCAGAGCAGTGGGCGTTTACTTCAGAGTCTGCAGAAAATTGAGTTTAGGGTCAAAAACAGCACAGAAATACTTGTAAATGAGGACGTTTTTGATGTAGTGGTCCCTAAAGAATAACACAAAATTAAACAGAGGTAGTTCATGACCCCTTTAAAGTGTACAAGTGAACGAATCCTGTGATTTGGGATGCACTAGAATAGAATTTTGTAGCTCCTGTATAATCAGCTAATATTGCAGACAAAAACAACAGGTTCTGGAATATTCCACTCTATGATGTAATAGTGTGGATAAGCCCCGCCCCCAAGGAACATCAACACCCACTTATACTTTACTGTCAGTTTAGACTTATTAATATGCAAAAATGACAGCCAATCAGAGCAGTGGGCGTCTGCAATTGTCCTATTATACTGAAAGTTGAGATGAGGGTCAAAATCAGCACAGAAATACTTGTAAATGAGGATGTTTCTGATGTAGTAGTCTTCAAAGTACAATACAAAATGAATACAGAGGTAGTTCATGACCCCTAAAAGTGTACGAGTGAATAAATCCTCATTTAGACTTCACAAAGCAGCCCCAAAAACAACTTCTCTTCTTCACGCTTGTTTTCTCAAAGTTCTCATCTGCGTGTTTAGATGTATTTTCATCAATAACCACGTCACTCGTAATATCCCCTTTCTTCTTCTTCTTCTCTTTCTTCTTCTGTCTTTTGTTTTTCTTCTTCTTCTCTGTCTCTACCGGCAGGTTCTCCGGCTCCCCCTGCAGCTCCTCCAGCAGGTCTTCGGGATTCTGTGGCTCCATGGTCTTCAGGAACTCCTGCATGGGCTCCGCAGGTCCCGGGATCTGCCCCAGAGCCAGCAGATATTTGGGATTGTGGTATTTGTGCGCCGGGATCTTCAGATCTCCACGGGTCGCGTCTCCAAGATTCACCTGGAAGCGTGAGGTGGCCGCCGGAGGCCTTTTGGAGACCGCGGCCCGAGACAGAGTCCCCGTCTGCGGTTTGCTGAGGTGAAACTCCTTAAAAAGATCCAGTTTGTCTGAGTTGGCGTAAAGTTCTCTGAAATCATGATCGTAGAAATCCACAATCTGCCCTGACATCACCGTAATCATGTTTCTGTCCATCCGAGACGAGCTCCAGCAGAAGCTGCAGGAACAGAGGCGACGTTAATATGCAGCTGAAGTCAACATGAACCCAAATATTACCCAGATGATGTTGAACAGATTGAGGAAATGTTCACAGTATGTCTGATAATATTTGTTCTATTGGAGAAAGTCTGATTTGTTTTATTTTGGCTAGAATTATAGCAGTTTTAATTGTTTTAAACACCATGTTAAGATCAATATTATTCGCCCCTTCAGCAATATTAGTGTTGGATTGTCTCCAGAACAAACCACTGTTTAGCCTGGTTTATACTCTATGCGTCCGCTAGTTTGTTTGAGTGCACGTGGCGAATGTGACGTCATCATTTATGGTCCATCATCATAGAGATAACCAGATGATCAATAATTCTTGGCTAGAATTTGCATCAGCCGTGGGAAAGGAGGAAAGATTTTGTTAAAAAGGTTTGGAAAAACCTGAGGGATGAGTTTGCTAAAGCCAAAGGAGGCCATGGCAGAAGTGGAGACCAGGTACACATTTACAGAGATATTTTTATCCACCAGTTTAACTCTGATGTATATATTACAATAGTGAATTTTAAACAATTTAACAGTTACAAAACTATAATGAAGGAACAAATATACTGATGGCCTGTTTCTCTAGGCTTTACTGGTGATAATGGTCAGGATTGTTGGACCAGTATTGTCTTTTTAGCATAAGAGGACAGAAGCTAGCCAGACTAAATCTAAAGAAAACATCCGTATTGTTTAGTAAGTGTACTTTTTTTGCTTTTGTTCTTGCCATAATAAAAATATATCTGTAGAGGAACACATGCTCTGTTATCATTAATATTTTAATAAACTTTAGTAGGTAAATCTGTCCGAGACATGAACAAAAGCAAGTGATGCAGCAAAGTTCAAGTGGTACTCCCTGCAGAGCCACTTGGGCAGAGCTTGAGCTCCAGCAAGGAACATCACTTCTCCTACAAGTGATGTCACTGGGGGTTGGAGTTAGGGGTGGGTGTTTGCATTAAAACAGCTTTATAAGAGGAGGAGTTGGAGCTCAAGCTGCCCCTCATTGGAGCCCAAGTGGCTCTGCAGCGAGCAGTGTCTCTCAGAGATTGATTAAAAAATATTGAATGTTTATAAAAATCCTTATAATCATTAAATAGTTTATAGTAGTATATATTAGTTGGAAAAATATATACAGTGGCAAACGCGACACGCATAAAAGCCTCGTCCGTTTAGTGTGGTGCGCCGACTCAGCAGAGGTGTGCAATGTGGCGCCAGGCGAAAGTATAAATCCAGCTTCATACAATGACTTTGCTAATTACCCTAACTTTACCCTAATTACCCTAGTGAAGCCTTTACATGACACTGTAAGCTGAACACTAGTGTCTTGAAGAATATCTAGTCTAATATTCTGTGCTGTTATCATGGAGAAGAGGAAACACATCAGCTATTAGAGATGAGTTATTCACACTGTTATGATTAGAGATGTGTTGAAGAAATCTCTCTGTTAAACAGAAATTAAAGGGTAAATATACAGGAGGGCTAATAATTGTAAATTCAGCTGTATATAATGCAGGGATTTCAAACTGCTGGCCTGCGAGCCATTTCTCCTTCCTCCTTCTCTCTTCAGTTCGCAATTCTCGTCAAAATATAATGAGATTCAGCCCACCACAACATATATTTTTGGATCACTATCATTGTTGTGCAGTCGCATATAGCCATTTGTGATTTTGTCCTGACTGGACATTTAAAGTACTGTACTGTATATTGGGGTTACTTTCGGATTCTCTCAGCATGCGGTGGAGAGTAACACACATGCAGATTATTTTTGGGGCTGATTAAATGTTGAAGTATTTGTCTGTAAGTGCTCCATTTTTACCAAAGCTCTATTTTTGAAAATATTCAAGGGTCATTTGTTTTATAATCAGTTTTTACCACCTGTATTTTGTTGTACAAACACATCTCAATAGTGTACACAATATGCTGGTGGTGTACATATGATAATTTAGCTAATATTTGATTTGAATGGTCTCATTTAATAGATTTCCTCACATGCATATTAAGATTTGTCTAAAAAATGTGCATTAGTAAAGTTTAACTGCTGGCTAAATGAAACATGTTAAAGTAAATGTGAATATTTGCATTATTTCCTCCCTCTTTGTTGTAGTTTAACTAAAAAGAAAGATAATGAGATGAATAATGGCAAGTAAATTCACTAAAGTTAATCAATCTTCTTACTCTATCTGTTAAACTTGTGGTTAAGCAACAATTGGTTGGGACAGAATATAATAATAGTTATCATGCCTGTTATTAAACTGTAGTATTTCCATATCAGTTTAAACTCCCCCTTCAACATGTACAATAAGAAACAAAACGGAGGAGCTTTGACTGCAGATACTCTGGGGAAGCATGTCTGAGTGCATCAGGTTTCCACTTTCTCTGTGTGCTAGAATGTTAAGGTGGCACTCCTGTGAATTGTCAATCACTGATATGGCCCGCTGCCAATTTGAGTTAAGGTGAACATTTCATAAAAGCAATAAGCCCAATCAAGTAGTGAGTTACAGTGATTTTAGAATGGTTAAGATGGGTCTAGGCACTCAACACTGGGTCGTATTTTCTGAGCTTGTTCCTGGATCAAACACATGTAACCCTCAGTCAGACCGCAGTGGTTCACCTGTAGGTCCCGAACATGACCTTGTCTCCGTCGATGAGCATGTATTTGCTGTGGACGTTTCCAGGTATTCTGCCCATGGACAGATTCAGCCCGACGCCCCTCACCGTCCGCGTCCGCACATTCTGACAGAGAAAAAGCATCAGATTAAAAGCCCGAGCACACTAATGATACATATAAGGAGAAATATATTGGTGTCCACACACACAGATGAATGATAATGATCAGGTATTAGAAGATTCTGCTGTTGATAGTGTATTATCTGTTGTGTCCAGCAGGTGTCAGTGTGCTGCAGCACATCTGAACACACTATTGATCTGCTGATCTAATCACACAGTCCAGCTTAAACACACTCAAACTAGCACTGGAGTCCTGACATACTTTCATGCTTTAATCTGCCAGCATGACCTCCAGAACTTCCATATATTTTTATAATCTAACTTCAAAGTGAAAGCAAGATTATTGTGCTTGCTTTAAGGAGAAACTCACTTCATTTTGACTCATTATTTCTGCAAACAACACTATACATTGTGCTTGTCTAGAAAATGCAGACTGATTTAAGAATGTTTATATATTTGGACTATAAACAAGACGAGAGTATTTTCTGCAGTGTTCAGCGTGGAGGAGAGAGATGTGCAGTGTGTTTAATGTGTGGTTATTGATGTTGTTTCCTGTACCTGCAGCTGTTTAGCGCCGACCTGCATACGGCTGCACATATCCAGAAAGTGCGGCGCTCCGAGAAGGTCCAGCACCATGTAGACGGGAACGCCACGCTGAGACGCCTCAAAGATATCCTGCAGAATCTGGAGATCCGTCAGCAGGTCCATGACAATCGCTATCACCTGGACAACACACACACACACACATATATATATATATATAGTCACACATACATACACACACGTACACATATACATATACAGTCACGCACAGACACACACAGATATATATTCATGCACAAACACAAGCATGCCCATATATACATACACACACACACACACACACACACACACACACACACATAAAGGGACAGACATCAGAGACACACACAAACACACACACACACACACACACACATATAAACAGATATACAGGGACAGACATATACACAAACACATCAGACATACATCTGGAAAGTATTGATATCGCTTAACTTTCTCCACATGTGTTTATGTTACACTCTTATTCCAAAATGGATTAAATTGATTGATTTCCTCAACATTCTACACACAATCCCCCATAATGACAATGTGGAGAAAGAGTTTTTCAAATTATTGCTAATTTGTTATAAATAAAAAAGCAGTAAAATCTCATGTACATCAGTATTCACAGGCTTTGGCACGAAGCTGTAAAGCTGTGAAAAGGCTACAGCTGTCTATATAAGGGCCCAGGGTTAATAGTGCATGACAAAGCACAAACCAAGCATGAAGACAAAGGAACTGTCTGTAGACATCAGAGACAGGATTGTCTGGAGGCACAAGGCTGGGGAAGGTGACAGAAACATTTCTGCTGCTCTGACAGCTCCAGTGAGCACAGCGGCCTCCATCATCCGTCAGTGGAAGACGTTTGACCAGCAGGACTCTTCCTAGAGCTGGCCGGACATCTAAGCTGAGTGATCGGGGGAGAAGAGCCTCAGTCAGGGAGGTGATCAATAACCCGATGGTCACTCTGTCTGAGCTCCAGCGTTCTTCTGTGGAGAGAGAAGAACCTTACAGAAGGACAACCATCTGTGCAGCAATCCACCAATCAGGCATCTGTATGGTAGAGCGGGCAGACGGAAGACACTCCCCGCCTGGAGTTTATTATCTGAAGGACTCTCAGAGCATCAGAAACTAAACTCTCTGCTCTGATGAGACTCAAACTGAACTGTTTGGAGTGAACGCCAGGCGTTACGTGTGGAGAACAGCAGGCGGCGCTCATCAGCAGGCTAACAGCATCCCTACAGTGAAGCATGGTGGTGTTGGCATCATGCTGTGGGGATGTGTTTCAGCAGCAGCAGGAACTGGAAGACTAGTCAGGATAGAGGGAAAGATGAATGCAGCGATGTACAGAGACATCCTGAATGAAGACCTGCACAAGAGTGCTCTCCACCTCAGACTGGGCCGACGCTTCATCTTCCAGCAGGACAATGACCCAAAGCACACCGCCAACATATCAATGGAGCGGCACAACAACAACTCGGGGAATGTCCTTGAGAGGCCCAGCCAGAGCCCAGACCTAAATCCTATTGAACATCTCTGGAGAGATCTGAAAATGGCTGAACACCGTCGCTTCCCATCCAACCTGATAGAGCTTGATACTGCAAAGAGGAACAGGAAACATTCCCAAAGACAGCTGTGCAGAGCTTGTGGCATCATATTCAAGAAGACGTGAGACTGTAATTACTGCCAAATGTGCATCGACAGAGTATTGAGCAAGCGCTGAGAATACTGATGTACATCTGATTTTACAGCTTTTTATTTTTAATAAATCTGCAACAATTTCAAAAACTCTTTCCACATTGTCATTATGGGGGATTGTGTGTAGAATGTTGAGGAAATACATTAATTTAATCCATTTTGGAATGAGACTGCAACATAAACACATGTGGGAAAAGTAAAGCGCCATCAATACTTTCCGAAAGCATTGTATGTGTGTGAGTGTGTGTGTGTGTGTGTGTGTGTGTGTGTGAGTGTTTGTGAAATGTGGGTGTGTGTTTTATATGTGTGTGTGTGTATTGATGGGGATTTACAGCAGCACACACTGCTCGTAGTGTCATTAGTGTAAATCAGCTGATTCATTCTGAAGAGCTTTCACTTTCTCCTTGCTCATTGTTTTCTGATCCTTCATTTAATCACTGGGTCATTAAATGCCACAAGAAGTAAAGTCTCCCTTCACTATGATTACTGTATTCCAGCACACTGATAAGATAGCAGCCGTCTCTGAGCTGCAGAAATGCTCCTCTTAACGAAGAGTTTTAGTCTTGTTCCTAGTCCAAATATCTAAACACTCTTAAATCAGTCGGCATTTTCTAGACAAGCACAACATATCGTCTTGTTTTCAGAAATAATGAGTCAACTGAAGTGAGTTTCCTTAAAGCAAGCACAATAATCATATAAACAAAACCAGTTCATTATTTCTTAAAGCAAGACAATATTTTGTGCTCGTCTAAAAAAATCCTTCTTGATTTCATTGTTTTTTTATATTCCGACTAGAAATGAGACAAAAAATCAAAGTAGGAAAAGTTATTAGCATTATAATTTTTGCAGTGAGACAGAATTGTGCCTGAACCCGTCTGTCCGGCTCTATGGAGATCAAAAGTTAACACAGGATTCCTCATAAACGCAGTACAGAAGCGTCGTATATTCAGCACACTTTCACTGAGATCAGCAGGAGACTCCGTCAGAAATGCAGATCAATCATGAGTCGCTCGTCAGAAGCACACGTCTCATCATGTCTGAACACGAGCCTGAAGAATCCAACAGCGATGTGTTTTCCACAGAACAATAAAACCATCCCTCACTAGCGTCAGTTGTACTCTTCCTGAGAATTGTGTCATTATTATTATGATTTCCAGAGATATGAGCGACAGTAAAATCACTACTATAAATGTGAGGAAAGCTCTTACACACCATAATCAATGATTGTTAGTATTAGGGCCTCACAATAATTTCAGCATCGATATGGCAGTGTGATCATTCACAATAGACACATCACAGGATATATGCAGTGTTGAGATGTGTACTTTATCATTTGCATGTGTTTTTGAAGCCTGTGATTGTGTGCTTAATTTAAAAGCATTCAGGTGTAATAAATTGCACCATTAGTGAGATTTACTATGATTAATTTAATTTAATTAGTTTTATCACTCAGTTTCTGTACTTGAATACCTACTCGGGAAACGATAACACACTTTATTACAGTTGAATCTTTTTCTTGATTGTGTTTAGATCATTATGCATAATAAATACAACACATGCAAATACAGAAATGCACTGCAAATAGCACAGACTACCTAGACAATATGTTGGGGGGGGGCGCAAAAAGTTGATAGATTGTTTATTAGATTTTATGAAGATGCAAATAATAAACATTAATTGATCAATCTCTGACTAAACACGTGCAGGAAATACAGCAGATGGAAATACAGAAATGCACTGCAAATAGCACAGACCACAACATAAACATGTCGGGGGGTGCCCAAAAAGTTTATAGATTGTTTATTAGATTTGAAGGAGATGCACTTCCACTGCAGAATCATTATACATTCTTTCCAAATAGAGATGTTAAGTCACATGGTGAAATTGTTTTCATATAGCAATATACAGTTGAATATACAGTCAGAATTATTCACCCCCGCTGTTTATTTTTTCCCTAATTTCTGTTTAAAGGAGAGCAGATTTTATTCAACACATTTCTAATCATAATAGTGTGAATAATTCATCTCTAATAACTGATTTATTTCATCTTTGTCATGATGACAGCACATAATATTAGACTAGATATTCTTCAAGACACTTCTATACAGCTTTAAGTGACATTTAAAGGCTTCACTAGGGTAATTAGGCAAGTTATTGTATAATGATGGTTATATGATATATGGTTAATGATGGTCTGTAGACTATCAAAAAGAAAAAAGCTTAAAGGGGCTAAGAAATTTGGCCTTAAAATGTTTATTAAAAAATTAAAAACTGCTTTTATTCCTGCCGAAATAAAACAAATAAGACTTTTTACAGAAGAAAAAAATATTATCAGACATGCTGTGAACATTTCCTGAATCTGTTTAACATCATTTGGGAAATATTTAAAAAAGAAAGAAAAATTTAAAGGGCGAATAATTATTAAATTTAAACACCAGTCAAGGTCAATATTATTAGCCCCTTTAAGCTATATTTTTCTCGATAATCTACAGAACAAAACATCGATATATGACTTGCCTAATTACCCTAACCTGCCTAATTAACCTAGTTACACCTTTATAATGTCACTTTAAGCTGAACACTAGTGTCTTGAAGAATATCTAGTCTAATATTATGTGCTCTCATCATGATGAAGAGAAAATAAATCAGTTAGATAAGTGATTAAACCTATTATAATTAGAAACATGTTGAAAAAAATCTCTCTGTTAAACAGAGATTGGTGAAAAAAATAAACGAGGGTGAATAATTCTGGCTTCAACTGTATGTATATATATATATATATATATATATATATATATATATATATATATATATATATATTAAATTACAATGAGCTGCAGTAGCCTAACAGTACCCAGTAATCTAGTCTTTGTTAAGATATTATTTTTAGGAATTTAACACAATAGCGGCAGCTGTAAAAAGTAGCTTGTGTTTTAAATATTAATTTTACCCTGTAGTTTAAAACTTAACTAAACATACTCTCATGTTAACTGATTGATAAAATTAAAAATCAACTGTTTTATTTACTAAAAATGAAACTGAAAATATGATTGTGAGGAAAACCCTGTCAAACATTTACCACTGTAACCATCAGAAACCTAAATCAATGATCGCTAGTATAACCTACAATAAAGCAGGTGACTTTGTTCCAATAATATCTTATGCTATAAACTACAACAACAGGAGCAACAAAAAATAGGTGTTGTTTTGTTTTTAAAATAAATCATTAACCACACAATAATCTGCCAATGGGGTCATTAAAATAATGTTATGTCAAAAAGAAAAACAAGATTACTTCCCCTACCCCCAATTATTTAGCTTGTTTTAAGGAAAAACTCACTTTATTTTGACGTAAAGACAATATTTTGTGTGTCTACATGCTTTTTAATTTAAGAGTGTCTGGATGGCTATAAGCAACAAGACAAAAAAATAAGAAAATGATTTTCTGTAGTTCAGAGATCACTGCTCTATCATATCAGTGTGCAGGAATGAAACACTCATAGTGGAGGGAGACTTGATTTCTCGCGTGTTGTAGATTTAATCCAGGTTTATTTGATTTGAACTGTTATATTCTCATATGGAGCGCTCACTGACCTTGCTGGCCTCCTGGATGAGTTTTCGCGCCACCTCTTTGATGTGCGGGCTGTTGGGTTTTGGCGGGTGTGTGTGCACCGACACCCGGGTGACCCCTTTGAAGAGCCCGGAGGAGGGCCAGCCCATGTCCAGCGGCGGCACCTCGGTGTCGGACATCTGCGGCCAGTATGTGGAATGCATGGAGTCCGTTTTGGCCCCGCCGGGACCCCTCTCCGCCCCTGCACCTCCGCCATCCTCCTCCTGGTATTTGACGAAGCTTCCAGTGATGTTCTTGATTTCCCGCGCGGACAGAAAGTCGTGGCTCTGCTCCTCCTGCACGTGGAGATGAAAAACTCATCAAAATGTTTTATTAATGAGGTAAAGTTGGTTTATATTCGCACATTCAGACCTCCACCTTCCACATTATTTTGAAAGTGTTGAGTGAGTTTTTTCACCGTGTGTGTGTCGATGTGGATGTGTGTTGTGTGGTTCTGTATGTTTGGATGTTTCTCTCTCTCTGTGTGTGTGTGTGTGTGTGTGTGTGTGTGTGTGTGTGTGTGTGTGTGTATGGATGGATGGATGGTGATTTACAGGAACACACTGCTCGTATTGTAAATCTGCTGATTCATTATCAGCCAATCACTATCAAAGTACACCCCTGTTGATAGTCAATTAACTGTTTTAAGTCCTTCTTGCATGTGATTTCAGACCCAATATTGAAAGGCGCGCTGCACAAATAATCACGGTTCAAAATGAGCGAATAAATGAAACCCAGGCGATCCGCCCTGACCCATACCTTGAGGTAGGTCTTGAAGGCTCCGTCTCCGCCGGTGATGAGCTGCTCCAGCGCCACCCGCTGCCGCTCGCTGTAATAGAACTGCGGCCGGGACTCGGGCACCGCGGGGGGGATCTGCCCGTCTTCCAGAGCCTCGAGCTGGGACTCCGCCATCACCGGCTACCGCTGCTGCTCTGAACGCGGAGCTGAAGAGTCTTACCTGCGGCCAGGTGTAGCGGCACGGGTGGGTGGAGCTCCGATACCGTGAATCAGAGGCTTTATCTGTTACTATCCAAAGTACACCTCACTCTAAACATGCTGGGTGTGTTCACCCATGCTGGGTCAAATATGGGCAAAATATTCTTTGTGTATACAATATATAGTAACTTATAATAGGTAGATAGTGAAAAAAGCTGTTAAACAAAAAAATAAAATTATATATATATACATAATATATATATATATACATAACCTTAATATATATATATATATATATATATATATATATATATATATATATATATATATATATATATATATATATATATATATATATATATATGGATGTGTTCATCATCTTGAGTTATTTTTTTAACCCAATGGTTGAGTTAAAAATATTTAGTGCTGTGTTGGTTTATTTTTAACCTTTATTCGGTTATTTATTAATAATTGGGTTAAATTATATAACCTGATGCATTGGGTTAAAATAACCCACAGTTGGGAAGGTGCTATAATAACCAATTGGTTTATATGTTGGGGTATTTTTAACCCAACTATTTTTACAGTGTACAGAAAATGATACACATATTTAGGATGCTCCGCCATCATTCTCACCTTTAGGACCCAGCAGAGACATTTATTTATTTACACAGCCGTAATTATAAAATAAGCAGTACTTCAATATTAATACCAGAATGGAATATAAATTACATTTAATCAAAATAACCCAATGCATTGAGTCAAATTATATAACCTAATGCATTGGTTAGAAATAACCCATATTTGGGAAGGTGCTATAATAACCCATAGTTGGGTATTTTTAACCCAACTATTTTAGCAGAGGAGGGTTAGTTCATCCATAACATTACTAACCATTTGCTCAGTCCAGTGGTTCTAAATGAGTTTCTTTCTTCTGTTGAAAACAAAGCAGCCATTGGAAAAATCCCCAAACATTCTTCAGCATTTCTTCATTTGTGTTCAGCAGAAGAAAGAAACTCAAACAGGTTTGGAGGACGAGGAAACGATTGACCTTCTTTTGGGCGTACTGTGCCTATAAGAGTTCATTAATCTCTGCTGATGGTTTCACTTTCTCCTGATGTAGGTCAGATCAGAGCTGCTTTGTTTATGTTTTTATTTATTTCTGCATTTGAATTATTGAATGTTGCTCAGATATTTTATTTTCACCCTCAGACTGAGAACAGGAAACGCAGTGTGCTGAATCCAGCTGAGATCAGAGGTAATGCACATATATAGACATTATTTACTCTTTTTTTATTTCACCCTCAAGATGTTTCAAGCTCTTTGTCTTTTGCAATTTTGTTTATTTAAGTATTTATTTCTAACAAATCCACACCAAAAGGACAGTTTGTTTACACTAAAGCTGTTTAATCTAAAAGAGAGAAATGTGATATTTAATTTACATACATAACTCTTATATTTGCACTATCCCAGCAAACAATTTTGTGTTTAATGGATGTCTAATAGACATCTAAATGTAGATAGCTTTGCTAAAACAAGGCTAAACTTGGCCTGTCAGTGAAAATCTAATGGACATCTAAGAATAGCCCAAAACTAGACTAGTCGAATAAACAGATTAGACAGACTTTACATGTCTCGTCATTCATTTCTATTTATCTGATGATTGGTTTTGGCCTGTTCTTAGACGCCTATTAAATTTTCACTGACAGCCCAAATTTGGACTTGTTTTAGCCAAGAAGACTGTTTAGACCTCTATTAGACGTATTGGACATAAATTGGACAGCTGTTAGACATGTATTAGACATCTACTAGATTTTTACCGACAGCCTTAATTTAGACTTTTAGCCAAGAATACTGTTTAGACATCTATTAGACGTCTATTAGACATGTATTATACATCTATTAGACATCTATTAAACATCTATTAGTCGTCTTTAAGACATCTATTAGTCGTCTATTAGACATGTATTATACATCTATTAGACATCTATTAAACATCTATTAGTCGTCTTTAAGACATCTATTAGTCGTCTATTAGACATGTATTATACATCTATTAGACATCTTTTAGTCGTCTTCAAGACAACTATTAGTCGTCTATTATACATCTAATATACATCTATTAGACATCTTTTAGTCGTCTTTAAGACATCTATTAGTCGTCTATTAGACATGTATTATACATCTATTAAACATCTTTTAGTCGTCTTTAAGACATCTATTAGTCGTCTATTGGACATGTATTATACATCTATTAGACATCTTTTAGTCGTCTTTAAGACATCTATTAGTCGTCTATTGGACATGTATTATACATCTATTAGACATCTTTTAGTCGTCTTTAAGACATCTATTAGTCGTCTATTAGACATTTGTTAGACATCTATTAGTCGTCTATTAGACATGTATTATACATCTATTAGTCGTCTTTAAGACATCTATTAGACGTCTATTAGACATGTATTATACATCTATTATACATGTATTATACATCTATTAGACATCTATTTGACATCTGTTAGTCGTCTTTAAGACATCTATTAGTCGTCTATTAGACATGTATTATACATCTATTAGACATCTATTTGTCATCTACAAGACATCTGTTAGTTGTCTATTAGACATGTATTATACATGTATTATACATCTATTATACATGTATTGGACATCTATTAGACATCTTTTAAAACAAAAAATGCTTGCTGGGATGCAATGGCCGATCTCTGTCATCTTGAAATCTTGAAGCGTGTGTGTGTGTTCAGAGAGGATTGGTGTAGTTGACGGGGAACAGTCCAGTTCTGCCACGCAGGACTCCTTTCCACCAGGATCGATCGGACTGATCCAGAACCTCGATCACGTCTCCGGCCTGAAAGTTGAGCTCATCTGCGTCTTCAGCTG